>NC_053027.1:380277827-380577827 GCF_003073215.2 Triticum urartu | reverse complement strand
CGTCGTGGAAAGTAGCGGTTCACGCGACGGGTAGTTGAACTTGACGTTTGCGTTACACGGGTCTTCGGTGATGGTCGTCGTACATGGTTCGGAGTGGTACTTGCATCTTCGGACTTGTCGGTCTCGTCATCTCGAAGGGGTGCTAGACGGTCTTCGCGATTCCGAAGGCGAAGGTAGAGGTACAAACGTTCTCGCGGTACTTGGGTCGTCGTGGAACTTGGCGCTTGCGGTATTGATAGCTCGAAGGGGTACTTGGCGGGTCCGAGGTCTTCGGCCGTAGTGGTTCTTGATGATACGGGTAGTCGAACTTGACGATAAACGGGTCTTCTCGGGAACTTGATGCATCCGAATTCCTCGGGTTTGTAGTGGTACTTGGTGCTCGCGGTTCCGATCCAGTGGGGCATGCGTCCACGATGACACTGCATGGTGCAAGGAGGCGACGACTTGGGCGGTTTTGTCCAGGACTCGGACAGCTGTTGTAGGAGCTCGATGGGGCTTGCTGCTGCTCGTTTCCTTCAACATGTGACAGACCGAAGGCGCAGCGGCACTAAACGATAGAAGTGGACGTGCTACTGGTGCCTTGCGGAGGCAGCGAGGCCGGAGAGGCGCAGCAGCGAAGCAAGGTTCGCGAGCATAGGAGGGAGTCACGGCGCTGGTGCACAGGGCCAGCTCCCTGGTGGTAATCCGGCGAAGGCGGCCGAAACGTTGCTAGTCGACGGGCGCGACACAGTTGCGCGCACCGGGAGGCGGGGGTTCCGACGGGCAGGGCCGGAGACGAGGTGGAGAAGGGCGGCGAGGGGCTCGGCGACGGGGACACCTGAAACTGCTGTTGGTGGCTCTCGGCGGCGGCAGAATTGGAGGCGGGGCGGCGAGTGATGGAGGGTTGATGGGAGGAGGAAAAGGATCGGGCACGGGGATCCTCCTCTGGTGCGTTGCGAGGAGAGCGAGAGGTGGGAGAGATGGGAGATGGGGATCGGGCTGCGGGTCGAGGAGGCGGGCTAGCAGGCCAATGGAGGAGAAGGAACGCGAAAGGCTCCAGGCGGCGCTGGGAGGATCGGGCGCAGTGCGTCGCTGGAGGGAGTACGAGTCGGGCACAGGGTTGGCGGCGCAAGGGAATAGAGAGGAGGGGGTGCAGGGGATCGAGTGAGGGAGTGCTAGGGTTAGACGGGGAGTGGGCCTTGGGAGGCCGGCCCAGTATAGAGGGGCTGTGCCTAGGGGGAGGGCGCCGGCTGGGCCTAGAAGGAGAATGGGCCTGCTGCTCTCTCTCACTCCTCTCTGATTTACTTTATCAAAAAAACAAATAGAGAGAAGAAAGAAAGAAAGAAAAGAGAGGGTTAGGGAAAGAATATTTCAGAAAATAAAATATTCTTGGAGCACCGGAACTTTGCACAAATTGAATAAAATGGTTTGGCAATATTTTAGAGATAGAAAAATAATTCAAGTTTGAATTAGATTCAAACTTGAGCCATTTTTGAATCCAACCAAAACAAGTCCAAAGGATCTGAAAATTGGAGGAGGTGTTCCTGGCACGGTCTAGAATTTATAGGGAAAAAATGGACATTAATAGAGAAGGGGAAAATGGGACTATCAAAAGACAGGAAATAGAAGGAAAGGAGAAGGAGAAGATGCATGGGACGAAGGCATGGGGAAATATTTTGCAAGTGTGTTCATGGGTGATTCGGAAAATGGAATATTTAATATAGCTCCCTAATATCGGGAGGATATGTTATAAAGAGAACTCACCATGTGAATTCCCTCAATTTAAATGGACCGAAGATCCATACGATTTATTTAGTTGATATGAGATGCAAAGATTAATGACATGATGGCATGATGACATGATGCAATGCAGATGATGCAACGAACCAAAACAAATCACACAACAACACTCGGAAACATGGAAGGCGTCTGAAGCTCCGGTCTTGGGTCGTCACACAAAGGTAGCCCCCCTTCCACCCATTTCGGATCGTAATCAAGAGGAAGATAACTGTTATGAGGGGGATTCAGAAGGAGAAGATCACTCCTATTTACCCCATGAGGTCTTCGCTCTAACTTGGCATGCTGATGTTGGTAATATCATGCATATGGTGTCTTGCATTGATTACTGTATATACATTAAAGATGTCATTTGCTTAGTTTAGACATGCTTTGTGTCAATGCCATCTTTTAGTTTCTTTATCATATATGTGAATCATGCAATGCCATCTTGTCTAGCCAGGCATCATATATGTGAGTTTTGCAATGACACCCTGGTTAGCTAGTCATCTTATATGTGAATTATATCATGCCATCATTTTTTTATTACGTGTTAATTTTTTCAACAATTTTAGTACATTCAATTACTCTTCCTGTGCATCAGCCATTTGGCACGGTCATGGAAAAATTTAAAGTGGAAACAAGGTCTTCAGAGCAGACAATGCTATCTGACGAAGCGCATGTCTTACTGGTAACCGATAGCTCCTCAGAGGAGGATTCAGAGACAGATGACCAGTCATATCCCCCCCGAGGTGCATGCCCTAACTTGGCAGGGTTATGTTGCTCATACCGTGCGTATGGTATCTTGCATTGCTATGTCATTTGCTTAGTTTAGACATGCTTTGTGTGAATGCCACTTGTTTACTGTCTAATTACCATAAATGTGAATTATGCAATGCCATCTTGTTGCAAGACATTATATATGTGAATTATGCAATGTTATCTTGTTGCAAGGCATTATGTACGTGAATTATGCAATGCCATGCTGTTTAGGCAAGCATCATATATGTGAATTATATGATGCCGTCCTTTTTTTGTATTTCTCATTGATTTTGTCGACAATGTTTGTATATTCAACTGCTCTTCCCGTGCATAAGCCATTTGAATTAGTGATGGAGAAATCTGGAGTGAAAACAAGGTCTTCAGAGCAGACAATGCTACCTGCTGAAGCAGATATCTTGCTAGTTACAGATAGCTCTTCATAGGAGGATTTAGAGGCAGATGACCAGTCCTATTATCCCCCTAAGGGGTATGCTCAAACTTGGCAGGGTTATATTACTCATATAATGCATATGTTGTATTGCAATGCTTAGTTTTTACATCATATACACAATATTGAATGCCATCTCCTTAGTTGACACATCATATATGCGATTGCCCTCTGGTCACTTCCTTAGTATATAAATCATATATTTGAATTACGTCATGCCATGATGTTTACATAGACAGCATGTATCTGAATTATGGCATGCCAACCCATTTTCTAAATATATAATATAGTTGTATCATCTCATCTTGTTTACATAGTCATCATATTTAAATTATGTCATTCTATCCGTGAATTATATCATGCCATCATGTTTCCATCGACGGCATGTTTGTGATTTATGGCATGCCAACCACTTTAATAGACACATCGTATAGTTATCTCATTTCATCCTGTTTACATAGTCATCATATTTTGAAGTTTGTCATTCTATCCTGTTTAGTTAGCCATCATACATGTGAAATTGTGTCATGCTATCCTGTTTAATTAGCCATCATATATGTGAAATTATGTCCTTCTATTCTGTTTGCTTAGACAACATAAATGTGAATTATTTCATGCCCTATTTTCTTCCCTACTATCCATTGCACCAGTCTATCTTACAATGTCTGTACATTCAATTACTTTTCTTGTTTATCAGCCATTTCAATTGGAGGGAGTGATGGCAGTATCTGTGGGAGTAAAAATACGGTCTTCAAAAAAGATCGTGCTACCTGTTGATGTAGATAGAACCACGGTTGTACTTGCCCAAGAACAATCCCCACCACACATAACCCACACTCATGAAGATTGTACCCCTACCCAGTTGGACAGAGAACCAGCTACACCCCTTCTAACCCCAACCCCAGCAGATAGACACCTAGTTCCCGTTGACACAGCACCGTCTCCACCACAAAGCACCCAAACACGAGCAGTTAGTAAGGCAACTGTAGTGCCCAAATCACGAGGACCACCACTTCGAACCCGAAGTCAACGCTTAAAGCAGAATAAGAATTGTTCTCAGGTCAGGTTCCGTAGCTATGGTTCATACTACTTTGCTCTTGCATCACTGTATTTACTGATACCAACTAATTTCAAATTTGAAGGATGCAATTGAAACTCCAATGGCGCAATAGGTATGTTTTAAACCTGTTTCTTCAACGTGTTTGGCTATTTGCTGTTGTAACTTGCTCTATGTTGATTTCAGTTTCAATTGAATAAACAGTTATGTTCTCATGCCATGCACATTACAAGTGTTGTTATTACTGTGTAGTTTCTCACACTTATATTCTGTCTATGCTGCTTTGTCTTAAATAGATATGATTCGAACTGTATCTATCTTGATTTGGCAACATAAACTAGAATGATATAGACCATACAGTGACCATACTACATAGATATATGTTTGTTTCATGTTGTTATCCTGTCCACCTTACTACTAAACTGGTTTACCAAAATGAGTTTCATATACTACATTGTAAACATGAGATGTGCTTGTTTGTTTCTCTTTTAGAACGCGGATAAAATATTGGAGAAGAGTACCCTGTTATGCAATTGTAAAGGAAGTAATGGAGATAAGGTTCAAGATAGTGAGACATCCCTGTTGGTCTCCAAGAAAGCTGATAAAAACTATATTGAAGACACTGAGACAACCCCAAAGTCCTGTCTTGATGTAGTGTTCGAGTTACTGGCTACCACTGCTAGCACCAGCTCTTCGAACTCATTGCCTGAATCAGTTCGGCTTCTTGAGTCTCAACTTCAAGTTGAAATACATGGATCAGATATTATACGACAGGAAGCCGAAGGACTGAGGAAGTCCCTGCAGAATTCAGATGCATACTTTCTGGTGCAACAGCAAGCGCTGGAGGACTTAAGCACCAAACAAGAGAAACTTAATAAGCTTGCTAAGCATCTTACCAGCATTATGGGTACCCAGGATATTGTTTCTTGAGCTCTTCTGAAGTGGTTTCAGTTCTGGACTTGTTTTGCTGTGGCGTTTATATGTTGCTGTGTTCCCTATATTTGCACTGGTGGCGAACTTTGATGCCCATTGGATGTAATATGTGTAATAGCCATGATAGCCTAGTGTAAGTTGCTTGGTTATTTATTTCCTTGTTGTCTTGTTTATTTGTTTGCTTGTAGTCAGTGAAGTTCTTTTTCTGCGGTTTGCTAGTGGCTGCAATAACCTATTTTTTAAAACTAGGCCACAATAACCATGGGCTAATATTTACTGTAGTGACACTGGGCCTCCTACGGGCCGTAGAAACAGTGGGCCTTCTACGGACCGTAGAAACAGTGGGCCTTCTACGGGCCGTAGAAACAGTGGGCCTTCTACGGGCCATAGAAACAATGAGCCTTCTACGGGCCATATCATCAATGGGCCTTCTACGGGCCGTATCATCAATGGGCCTTATACGGGCCATATGATCGATTGGCCAAACATGGGCCAAACAGACCGCATTCTGGCCGTAAATGGGCTAGAGTTGGAATCATCCATTCATGGGCCGACCATAATGGGCCATCGTTAATAGGACGTATTTAATGATGCTATGAAAACGGCCCAATGTATTAACGGACCACAAACGGGCCGACTATAACCACGAGCTGAATTTGGCCCAAGCAGAAAATGACAATAACGGGCCGTAAGTAAAAGAATGCTGGAAATGAGCCCAAGAATAAATGGGCTCTGAGAAGGCCGAAAGATAACATGGGCTGGAGACGGCCCAACGGAATAACGGGTCGTTAATGGGTATAAAGTGATACACTGTTCATTACGGGCCAGTTTCACCACGTGCCATTAATGGGTGTAAAGTGATACACTGTTCATTACGGGCCAGTTTCAGCATGGGCCACTAATGGGCCAAGAGTTACAAAGGGCCTAATATGGGCCGAAAGACGTCATGGGATATACATGGGCCAGAAGTGAAAACGGGCTGGAATCATATTGGACGGCCCAGATGACGCTATTGGGCCTAATTCGAATAGGGCGTAACGGGCCTTGGGTTAGCGGGTTGTAAATGGGCTATATGAGAACAGGCCGTTAACATGCTTTCCATGGGCCGGCCCGCCAGCTTTTGAACAAGTCAAATGGGCCGGCCTTTTCACAGGAATGGGCCACTGTTGGGCCGTGCCACATGTCGACGTATCATAGGCGCCTTCTGTCCAGTGAGTGGATGACATCTGTCCCAACGATGAGCCGACACGTGTTTCCTCTAGCCAATGATGATTTTACACGTGGAAAATCCCCATTGGTCGGGGCTGTTAATGGGTTATCGGATCCAAAACCCGACCCGATAGCTTAACGGCATTCCGTTACGGTGGATGCCACGTGTCGGTTACCCTTGACGAAAGCACTTCTGTGACGCGTGATTTATGTTCATGGAAGTGGACACTTCCGTGATGATAATTTTGGTAATGTCATGGAACACTTCTACGACAGCACAGGTATGACTATCTTGATTCTGTCATAAATTTGTCATGGATGTACATGCATAACAAAAAAGCGACCTACTGTGACAAACATGTATCATCACGGAAGTGTATTTTTTTGTAGTGATTTTAAACATTTCAAACATGGATGAAAGTGGCATATTATGAAACTAGATGAAATTCTAGTCATTTTTCATATATAAAAAATTTTAAACCGATGCACCATTTGTGAGTTATAAAATGCATGATCTAGGGGGGACTATTCTGTAAAGCTACCAAACACTGGATAAATAGGAAATTCGTCCATGGAAAAACAAGTGGCTCGAGCCGAAACTGTCTGGGCCAATAGTGCGGTGGGCGCTGGGGTTGGCCTCACCTAGTGGGATGAGGCCTACTTGGTGGAAGAGGTAGACGGCGGGGCGCTGGGCCTAGGCAAGGCAAGAGGAGGCCCACACACGGAAGAGGGCATGCGCTCGGTGCGTGCAGCACTGCTGCACCTTGCCGCAGAAGAACGACAATGGTGCCATGGCGACAAGAAGCAGGAGGTCGCCGCGGTGGGGCTCCTTCTGGCCGGATCACGCCAGATCCCGCGGGAACGGAGCGAGGGCGAATGGATCCACGCACGAGTAGTCGAGGCAGGAGCACGAGAGAGAGAGAGAGATGTGTGTGAGAGAGAGAGAGCTGGTGTCGGTGTCAAAACTGGCGGATCTTGGGTAGGGGGTCCCGAACTGTGCGTCTAAGGTGGATGGTAACAGGAGGCAGGGGACGCGATGTTTTGCCCAGGTTCGGGCTCCCTTGATGGAGGTAAGACCCTACGTCCTGCTTGATTATTCTTGATAATATGAGTAGTACAAGAGTTGATCTACCACGAGATCGGAGAGGCTAAACCCTAGAAGCTAGCCTATGGTTTGATTGTATGTTGTCCTACGGACTAAAACCCTCCGGTTTATATAGACACCGGAGGGGGCTAGGGTTACACAAGGTCGGTTACAAAGGAGGAGATATACATATCCGTATTGCCTAGCTTGCCTTCGACGCCAAGTAGAGTCCCATCCGGACAAGGGACGTAGTCTTCAATCTTATGTCTTCATAGTCCAACTGTCCGGCCAAAGGATATAGTCCAGCTGTCCGGAGACCCCCTAATCGAGGACTCCCTCAGTAGCCCCTGAACCAGGCTTCAATGACGATGATTCCGGCGCGCAGTGTTGTCTTCGGCATTGCAAGGCGGGTTCCTCCTCCGAATACACCACAGAAGAGTTTGAATACAAGGATAGTGTCCGACCCTGCAAAATAAGTTCCACATACCACCGTAGAGAGAATAATATTTCCACAAATCTAATCTGCTGACACGTTTTGGCAGCATGACATCACGCCATGGCCCGGTAATAATTTGAACCATTTTTCCTTAACCAGCCACGCACATAACACGAGGCGGTTTCTTGACACGTCTTGTCAAAGCAGAGATCGTGTTCCCCTTATTACGGGATTCTCATCAATACGGACGTGGGTAACCCAACCGTGCCATCAATTATGGCGCTTGGTGGATAAGCGAGTTTTACCAGGCTAGTGGGGGACACATAGTTTAGTCCGCCCTTATTAAGGGATAAGATCTCACCTTTTTCTACCCATGCCTTCTTCCTCCTTGCTCATCCATTCTTGCGCACTCGAGCTCCAGCGCCCAAGTCCGCATCCTCCTTCTCAACTCTCTCCAAAACATGTCCAGAGAAGGAGGCAAGTGGATGGCCTCCTCCGTCATGGAGGGGCACATCAAAAAGTTGCGTGGAGCCGGATACATAGCCGCGGACATCGCGCACTGGCTGCCAGCCGCGGGGCAGGTTGTCCCTACCTCGGAACCTCACGAAAGGGTGGTTTTCCTCCCCCACTTCGTCCGCGGATTGGGGTTTCCCCTCCATCCATTCGTCCGTGGCCTCATGTTCTACTACGGGCTGGACTTTCATGATCTGGCCCCGAATTTTATCCGCAACATCTCGGCGTTCATCTTCGTGTGCGAGGCTTTCCTCCGCATCCGGCCCCACTTCGGCCTATGGCTGAAGACCTTCAATATCAAGCCGAAGGTTGTGGGCGGCCAACAAGCGGAATGCGGCGGAGCCATGGTGGGCAAAATGCCCAACGTTGCATGGCTCGAGGGCTCCTTCGTGGAGACCGTAAAGGGGTGACAATCGGGGTGGTTCTACATCACCGAGCCGTGCGACACCAACTGGGTGGCGGCCCTCGAGTTTCGATCCAGAATGCACACGCGACTCACTTCCTGGAAGGAGAAGGGCCAGTCCTGGGGTTCATCGGTGGAGCTGGACGGACTCCAGAAGTGTATCCGGAACATGACAAGCAAGAAACTTAAGCTTGTCAACATAGTCTAGGTCATGCTCTTGCGCCGAATCCTCCCGTGTCAACAACGGGATTTCAACTTATGGGAGTTCGACCCGGCCCGGCACCAGACTCTAAGCGAGCTCTTCGACACGACGCACAAAGACGTCTGGACGGTGCTGTTCAAGGGTGCCGAGGTCCCTCCCTCTCTCACTGAGGACCGCGGGCTAAGCGCAAAGCGCCCTACGAATCCGGTAAGTTATGTACATCTGGTAGGATATTTATTTCCGATAGCTTAACCATGTGCGGGGTCTGAGCTCCCATGCCTTTAACAGGACTGGGTGGAGGCATCGGAGCAGATTAACTGTCCGGCCCCCTGCTCGAAGACACCGCGGACGCTCTCCTGACGGAGATGCTGACTCTGGCTCCTTATAAGGTGCCAGAGAAGACCAAGAAGAAGGCCAAGGGAACCCGAAAGAGTTCTCGGCGCCAGGTGGTATCGGACGCATCATCCGATAACTCCACGATGCACTCCTCCCATAAAGACGAGGAGGAAGATGAAGATGCTCCCCCTCCAGCCGGGGGAGACAAGAAAAGGAAGGCCACCCCGACCGGGGAGGCCGAAGGGTCCAAGAAGGGAAGGAATCTTCTTCCGGACTGCTCCACCACCGCTGCCAAAGGCGAGGACGAGTGGCTGCTCATGGCCAAGCCCTGGCAAAGTCATAAGTCTTCAGATACCAGAGTAACTCATAGCATACCTTTATCACACTGCTTCTCCTAACGCCGAATATGATTATGTAGACCGCCCCAAGCCTGTATCGACGTATCTTCGTCGGACGGCTTCTTGGATTCGTCGGATATGGATAGCGATCCACTTCCGACCGCCTCCTCCCCTTGCCCTACGGACAATGCAGAGGTATTGTCTCAAGGGGCACCGAGCCGGGGGAGACAGTCCCGAAGGCGCCTCAAGGCGACCTTTCGGACTACAGGAGCAAAGGGAGCAAGGCTCCCAGGGGCTCCAAGTTCGGCTCACAGCCGAACACCACGCTGGAACCTCCAATGGTTCCGGACTCGGGCAGGCGGCCCCCTTCCAAAAGGGGTAAGACGCCCGTGCCGGTGACCTCTATCCATCCAAAGGCACCGGAGAACCTGCTGGGAGCGCTTCGCGGCCCTTCCATCGACGAAGAGCACCGCACTATTATGAGTGCGGTGATCAAGAAGGTTCAGTCCGCCAAGAGCAGACTGACTAAAGCCTGTGCCAACCTTCTAACAGGATTTGGGGTAAGTATTTAAAATATAGGGAAAATATTACCGCATAGACAGTAGCCCCTGATGCTCTGTTTGGTGTTCACAAAGAAAAGCCAAATAGAGGATCAAATAATATCTACAGGAGTCTAATATAAGTATGTCTATATGCATATGCAGGCTTTGCTGCTGGCCTCTGCCGCAGTGACTGTGGAGGTCGCCGCACTGAAGCAGGACCTCGAGGGGTCCGAGAAAGAGCTCGGCCTTGCGAAGAGGCAGCTTGAGGAGAACAAAGGTAAGTAATACCTTGTCTATATATATATATACAAGAAAAGATGCGATTGCAAAATGACAGGATCATTATGAATTTGCCAGGGGCCACGACCGAAGTGGCGACCCCGAAGCAAGCGTTGTCCGAGGCCGAAAATAAAGCTGCCCAGGAGCGCACCGAGCGGGAAAAGCAAGAGGCACGGGTGGGCGAGGTGCAGCAAGAGCTCCAAGCTCTCGTGACGAAGCACGAGGCGTTGGAGCTTGACTCGAAGACGCGAGAGCCTGAGCTTGCCGCGGCCCTTGAGAGCGCAAAGAATGCCAAGGCTGAAGCCCAAAAGGCCCTCCAGGAGATTGAGGCGATGAGGAAGATAGCGGCGGGTAAGGCATTCAATATGCAAAGCAAGCATGTGAAAGTAAATTACTTGTTACTTACCTGAGTCCGGAGCTCTCTAGGAGCATTCGTAGATTTGCCCCGCAGCGTGTCAGATGCCGCAAAGTTTTACCAGGCCGAGGAGGGATGCTCGACGGAGAAGCTGTTCTGGTCTCAGTATACTGGGACCGAACACCTGATGCCTATGAGCGACTAGCTAAAGCAACTGGTCGAGCTGCACAAGGCGGCTGAACAGGCCATGAAGGGCTTTATAGTCTGGATGTGGCCTGGCGACGCCCTTCCCAACAGCTACTTCGACCTGGTGAGGCGGCTTGTGGATGCCTGCCCAGGCTGGAAGTCATCAAGCGGTTCGTCTGCATCGAGGGTGCACGCCGGGCTTTTGCCCGTGCGAAGGTGCACTGGGCCAAGATGGACGCCAAGAAGCTGGTGAAGGAGGGGCCGCCGCAGGGCAAGGAGCATCGCCGCCCCGAGATGTATTATGAGGGTTTCCTGATGGGTGCCCGTCTTGTAGCGGACGAGTGTGTGAAAGATGTAATATTTGAATGAACTTGCTCGTGTGATCTTGTGGTATGAAATCTTGTTCATATGCGCTATGAAACGCTTGTTTGAATTTAAAATATTACCTTTTGTTCGGCTGTTTATCAAATCTGAGAGATGGCTAGTCGTCGGCTTCTGCCCCCATGCCACGAGTGCTGGGGTGTTCGGGATAAACCTGAGCACTCTTGTTCCCATTTTGGGGTCCTTCGAGGGAGGTGCTCAGCGCGACGAACAAGGCAATCGGACTATAATGCTTTATCACTCTCACTTAGCCATAGAATTCTATAATTTTAAATTTTGGCGAAGCCCCGAGTATTCGAAAGGCCGAATTCGGGGCGCAATACACGCCTTAAGCCGGACAGGGCCGACTCCTCTCTCTATGCGTCATAAGTCTTTAGGGACTTGAAACCTCTCGAACAATGACCAGTCTCTCGCCTTATCATGACAGTCAATTTTAGCTTGCTCTACTGAGGTGCTTAGCCCAGCAGAACCGGGGCACAATTGCAGCAGTTCTCCCAGTGCTACCTTAGCCGATATAGCGGAACGTAAGGTACCAAAACATGGGAGCCGGGCAAACCCAACTATTGACCCAAGACATGATTCGCAGCTGATGCATATAATGCTATAAGTTCGGGGTGCCGCACTGTCTAAAGTGTTCGGAATTCTCACGCCGTATTATGGGGTATGCTTAAGCCCCTAGCGTATTGGTCGTACCAGAGTGTACGTGTGCTGGATGTCATGAATGAACATATGTATACATAAAAAAAGAAGAATAAAGAATGCGATAATAGTCTAGTGCTATGCATTGTTTATTCAAAAAGGTGCATTAAAGCATAATGATACAAGTGGTGTGGTAAGCAAAAAGTAGGACTATTTGACATGTCCCCTCCAAGGGCAAGTTGAGGAATGGTATTTAGAGCGAGTATTTCTCTTGTTGTCAGAGACCACCTGGGAGTTCCATGGTGCGGCGTAGCTTTCTGCCTCCTTGGTTGCTGCATCATGTGTTCAGCAATCTTACTATCAGACAGGGTTTCCAGAGATTAAGGTCCGGAAAGAGAGAAAAATAACAAAGCGGGAAGCCCCTAGTGCGGTTGAGCCACGTCTTGGGGTGTGCCGTAGTCGTGCCCCCCTCCCCACCCGTGCCCATGGTATTTTCAATGCGTAATTATGTACGCGTGGCACGGATTTCACCGTTTGGCTGGTACTGGGGTGGGGCCCGCATTGCTATGCGAGCTCGGAACGTGCCAGGCGGTCTTGCTGCCGATTACTCCGGGCGCTCTTGAAGGTGTTCTGGTCCTTATTCGCCGAACTAGTGGATTGCCTTAAGAGGCTGCTTTGCACTTCTGCTGCGAGGGCCATAGTGTGCTCCTCCGTGCGGAGAGAGCACTCTGTGTTTCCATTAACTGTGATGACCCCCTGAGGTCCTGGCATCTTGATCTTGAGGTATGCATAATGCGGTACCGCATTGAATCTATATCGAAGATTAACTCCTCGCTTCGGAAGTTATCCGGGGATAGCCACTGCAGAACGGGACTATATCAAAGATTAACTCCTCGCTTCGGAAGTTATCCGGGGATCCGAAGACCACTTCCAGTGTCACTGAGCCTGTGCAATGGGCCTCTACACCTGGTATGACGCCTTTGAAGGTCATTTTTGTGGGTTTGATCCTTGAGGGGTCTATACCCATTTTGCGCACTGTGTCCTGATAAAGCAGGCTCAAGCTGCTGCCGCCATCCATAAGGACTCGAGTGAGGTGAAATCCGTCAATGATTGGGTCTAGGACCAGTGCGGCAAATCCGCCATGACGGATACTAGTGGGGTGGTCCCTGCGATCGAAGGTGATCGGGCAAGAGGACCATGGGTTGAACTTTGGGGCGACTGGCTCCAACGCATATACGTCCCTTAGCGCACGCTTCCGCTCCCTCTTGGGGATGTGGGTTGCGTATATCATGTTCACCGTCCGCACTTGTGGGGGGACCTCTTATGTCCTTCATTGTTCAGCCGCCGGGGCTCCTCGTCGTCATTGCTATGCGACCCCTTATCTTTGTTTTCGGCATTTAACTTGCTGGCCTACTTAAACACCCAACAATCCATGTTGGTGTGGTTGGATGGCTTGTCAGGGGTGCCGTGTATTTGACACGAGCGATCCAGTATATGGTCCAAACTGGATGGGGCCGGAGTGCTTCTTTTAAATGGATTTTTCTGCTGACTGGGTTTAGAGCCTTTGAATCCGGCATTGACTGTCGTATCCTCTGTATTGTCGCTATTAATGCGGCGCTTGTGTTTGTTGCGACGTGACCTGCCATTGCCATCCTTGGTATCCGAAGTACCATGGTTCTTTGATATGTTATTGCTACGAGCCAGCACAAAAGCGGGTCATGAGTGTCGTGAGGGCTGCCATAGATTTCGGCTTTTCCTGGCCAAGTTGCGGGGCGAGCCACTCCTCGTGGATGTTATGCTTAAAAGCTGCTAGGGCCTCTACATCGGGATAGTCGACGATTTGATTCTTCTTTGTTAGGAACCGTGTCCAGAATTGCCTGGCCGATTCCTCTGGCTGCTGAATTATGTGGCTCAAGTCATCGGCATCTGGCGGTCGCACATAAGTGCCCTGGAAGTTATCGAGGAATGCGGCTTCCAGATCTTCCCAACAGCCAATGGACTCTGCTGGCAAGCTGTTGAGCCAATGCCGAGCTAGTCCTTTGAGCTTGAGTGGGAGGTATCTGATGGCGTGTACATCATCGTTGCGGGCCATGTGGATGTGCAGGAGGGAATCCTTGATCCATACCGCAGGTTCTGTTGTGCCATCGTATGATTCGATATTTATGGGTTTGAAACCCTCTGGGATTTGGTGATCCATTACTTCGTCTGTGAAGCATAGGGGGTGTGCGGCGCCTCTTTACTGGGCTATATCGCGACGCAGCTCAAATGAGTCTTGCCCGCTGTGTTCGGCCCGGCCGGATTTACTTTTACTATATCCGGCGTGACGGTTATCGTCTCGCATAGTGGCGCGCCCTCGTGATCCGTAGATCAATCTTGCATGTTTTGCTTTGTCCTCCAATACATCTCGCAGGTCTAGCATGTTTCCCCGTGCCTTGTCATTTTTATTTGAGTGGCGTCGAGGAGCGGGCTAAGTTTTTGGCTGAAATGCCTCTCTGTTGCGGCCACGAGGTGGCCGGTCAGCCGCATCATATGCTGGAGATGTAGGTTTGAGTGCTTCCTCCTCCAGTCGGGGTAGCAACCTATGCTTTGGGTAACTCTTGGAGGGGCGTTCGAGTTTATATTCCTCGGCCGCAAGGACTTCAGTCCATCTGTCAGCTAGCAAATCTTGATCAGCTTGAAGCTGCTGTTGCTTTTTCTTAAGGCTATTTGCCGTGGCTATAAGGCGGCATTTGAAGCGCTCTTGTTCGATGGGATCCTCAGGCACGATGAATTCGTCATCGTCGAGGCTTGCCTCGTCTTCGGAGGGAGGCATGTAATTATCATCCTCCGCCTCTCCATCTGCCGCTCTCTCTGGAGGGCTGGCTTCTCCATCCTCCTTCCCTAAATCTTGCTAGAGGGGATTGTTGTCGTCTTCGGCACTGTCCGGAGAGCTATTATCTCCTGTGCAGGGGTCACCGCTTGTGCTTTGGCGAGACTTAGAGCGGTGCCACTGACGCCGGTGCTTGGGTTGCTTCCTGTAGGGGTCATCCTCCGCTGTCTTGTCGCCATTGCCTTCTTTGGGTGTGTCCACCATGTATATATCATATGATGAGGTGACTGTCCAGTGCCCTGTGGGCAGTGGTTCCTCTTCGCCTCCCGCATCATCGTCCATACCGTCGATGTCTTCGGAGTCCAAGTCTAGCATGTCGGTTAAGTCGTCGACAGTGGCTACTAAGTGGGTGGTGGGTGGGCGGCGAATTTCTTTGTCATCTGCATCCGAATCCTACCAGACATAGTTTGGCCAGGACTCTCCTGACAAGGAGAGAGACCTTAATGACTTCAGTATGTCGCCGAAGGGCGAGTGCTCAAAGATATCCGCGGAGGTAAACTCCATGATCGCTGCGAAATCGGATTCGATAGGCACGGGCGCAGGTGGTTCGGAGTCCGTGGCCGGGTAGGAATCCGGTAGTTCGGCATCACGGCTCTTGTGAAGGGTAAGGTCGATACTCGGCTCGATCGCCGATGAGAGTGGCCTCCGTGGTGGGGTCTATCCACCCGTCCATGGATGGCGCAGATGGTTCCGAATGAGGGTCGGAGCGGTTGCCGGTGCAATCTCCTGAACACTGTCTGATGGTAGAGCTAAATCATAATCATCGTGACCGTGTTGAGCACAAGGCAGGGGCTCTAATCCGTCGAAGATCAAGTCTCCGCGGATATCGACCGTGTAGTTTAAGCTTCCAAACCTGACCTGGTGGCCAGGGGCGTAACTCTCGATCTGCTCCAGATGGCCAAGAGAGTTGACCCGCAATGCGAAGCCGCCGAACACAAAGATCTGTCCGGGGAGAAAAGTCTCACCCTGGACTGCATCGCTATCGATGATCGAAGGAGCCATCAAGCCTAACAGCGACGACATAGAGGAACTCTCAATGAAAGCACCAATGTCGGTGTCAAAACTGGCGGATCTCGGGTAGGGGGTCCCGAACTGTGCATCTAAGGCGGATGGTAACAGGAGGCAGGGAACACGACGTTTTACCAAGGTTCTGGCCCTCTTGATGGAGGTAAGACCCTATGTCCTGCTTGATTATTCTTGATAATATGATTAGTACAAGAGTTGATCTACCACGAGATCGGAGAGGCTAAACCCTAGAAGCTAGCCTATGGTATGATTGTATGTTGTCCTACGGAGTAAACCCACCGGTTTATATAGACACCGGAGGGAGCTAGGGTTACACAAGGTCTGTTACAAAGGAGGAGATATACATATCCGTATTGCCTAGCTTGCCTTCCACGCCAAGTAGAGCCCCATTCGGACACGGGACGAAGTCTTCAATCTTATGTCTTCATAGTCCAACAGTCCGGCCAAAGGATATAGTCCGGTTGTCCAGAGACCCCCTAATCCAGGACTCCCTCAGATGGAGAAGGAAGGACGGGGAGGAGGGACCGAGGGAGAGGGTGCGGGGTCGGCCTGCTGCTCCTGTTTGGGTGGCCAGTGAACTTCCGGCGCGGCAGAGGCGCAGGACGAGGAGGCACAGCCTCGTGCATTTCCTCGGGCACGCGGGCATGTGAGAAGGGGCTCGCGCTCCTGGTTGCTGCTCGTCGAGGGGCGGGGGCCGAGCAGCAAGAGGAAGGAAGCAGCGGTGCTGGAGGGTCCTGGTGGCTGGATCCACGACACGGCGGGGCACACGGGGTCCTGGAGGCGCTCAGGTAGGGGTGGGAATGGCCATGGCGCTGGAGCCTTGTTGGTTCTCGCACACGACGCACAGGTAAGAGGCGGCATCGCTACAAGGAGAATAGAGAGAGGGAAAAGACGTGAGTGGAGGAGGAGACCGAAGGAAGGATAAGGGCACGCTATGGTTGGTAGATCGGGAGGGGATGGACCCCAAGGAAGAGGATCGGTGGTGGCTGGTCTGGTTGGAAAAATCGAGGGAGGATTTGAATCGGGGAAGAACCCGAGGTGGGAGGACACAAGAGGAGTGGCGGCGACAGCTAGGAGGATCCCTAGAAATTAGGGATTCAGTCTCGGGTTAGGGGCTATCATGTCCCTCCGATCAAAATCGGACGGTCAGGAAAAATAGTCTAGGGCTACAAATAAGAAAACGGTGATGTTTTATAGATGTTTGGGGATGATCCGGACCCAACGGTAACGAAAGTCCGGTCCGGGTTTGGGGAAGTTTCGGACATGGGCGAGGGGGCGATGCACTGTGCAAAGAGGGGTTAGGCGAACGAGGTCAAGTGTGTGGTTGGACTGAGAAGAGAGAGAGGGGAATGCAACCCGGCAACTGTTTCCGGAGACCGAAAATGTCCGACGTTTGACCGACTATAATGCCGCTATAATTAACTCTTGGGATGTCAAACGGACTCCGAATGCGATGAAACTTGGAAGGCGACCTACTAACAAAAAAACATCGCACGCAAACTTTCATCCCATTCCGTGAACATTTTCTGGCCACTTATAAAATACTATTCCGGAGGTGTCGCGGGCGCATGCGAGTGTGGCTGGGCTCAGAATGGACAACGAACGGAACTGGAGGAATCCGGACGAATGCAAGTTTTTAAAACATGATGATGCAATGCGGATGATGACATTGCAAGATGGAACACGCAAGCAGAAGACAAGGCAATAATAGCGAGTAACTGGAAGACACCTAGCGCAAAGGACTCGGGGCGTTACAACACTCCAGCACTACGAGAGGATCTCGTCCCGAGATCTAGGATGGCACCGGAGGGAAAATGGAAGAAGAAGAGAAGAGGTAAAACTAAGTTGTTTCTTTGATAAACGGTTGAAACCAATGAACCTTGAGAGGTTAAACAATTTCGAGAAAAGAATACAACGAATATGAACAAAGTTGAAAACACTCCTTTAGAAAAGAGGAACAAGGAACATTACTAAAACCTTGTAGGTTGAAAGACATAAGAAAAAGTGTTGCAATGGATAAGAAGTACATGTAAGCAATCCGGTTGAAACGAGATGTACAAGGACTGATAAAGAATCAATTATGACAACACTCCGGTTGGAAATGGAAGGTAAAGAATATGACCTTGGCAAAATTAAAGCACTTGGATGAGACTCCGGTTAGAAGAGGAGTGATGTCCACAACACTCTGGTTAAACAAGATAGAGAAGGAGTACAACTGGTATAATTTGGGCAGCACTCTGACTGTAAGTGGGAGGAATTGAACATGAACTTGACAAGATGAGAGGATACTTGAAAAGAGGACATGACACTCCGGTTGAAACGATAAGCACGAAAATAACACGATCCTCGCAATTCGAGATGATGATTTAAAAGAGCAACATCACAAAGCCTCCAGGAGAAAGAATGGAAGACCGATCATTGGAATAAGAATGGAGAAGAAAATGCCAACTTCTACCACAAATGATCTTGGAAAACACCCTTCCAATAAGGTTATAATGGAGTTGTTGGAAAACCAACAACGAAAAGAACAAACTTGTAGTGGGCTTATGGAGAACATCTCAAAACTATGAGGTGAAATTCTGCCACTACATAAACAAAAGATTGGATTGATATCCGCAAGGAGACAAGAAACTTATTTCACCGGGGGGATAAATGAAGAACTTGGATCATTTATGAGCACCATAAATAGCAATAATCCTTATGGAAAGCTTTAGGTTAAATATAATCCAAGATAACTCCAATGAATAGATTGATGGGTTGTAAAGGATCTCATAAACAAATTGAAAACGATGGGTTTAAAATATGTCATTCCGGACAACTTACGAATCATGACACACGAAGTGAAATTGTCAAGAATGACATAAGACCACCTCAAAAGTTGAGATAGAAAGAATTGCACTTCAGAATGCAACATGAAGAATGCTTGAGCTCCTCCAACAAGTATCTTGAAGAACACTTCGAGAATGAATTAAATCCTTGATGAACCACCATGTAGAGCCTCCATGAAGAACTCCGGTAACAAAAGGATAATCAAATGAAAGGAAAGAGAAGTTGAAAACACAAGGTGAAGCCTTGCGATGATTTAGATGGAGCTTCATGACAAGATAATGCCGAAAAAACTTGGAACTTCGGAAAAGAAAGATGAACAAAAGAAATCATGAATTTTGATGAACCTCTGGAATAAGGAATTGAATTTACTCGATGAAACAAGAATAAGAATTACATTATGCCTATCCTTCATCAATTTAGATTGATGACAAGCTAGAATTTGGCATACTACTTATTCTTGTAGAAAGGATTAAGATAGCTATAGCACAAACTTGAGAAGGTCTTGATGGATCCACCGATGGGGTTTGGAAACAATGAATGAATTGATATGATAATGAAGGAAGACAAATCTTGCACGAACCACCGTAAGAATTGAAAGTAGCAAAGGCATAATTCACCGGAAAGAATTAGATAATGAGATGAAGATACTTGAGTGAATTTAGATCCATGAGAACAAAGATATCCCGAGTTGATTAGAGGATATTTGAGCGATGCACCAGTAAGATTTGGAGAACGAGAGCTGAAAGATGGAATGCATAATTCTGAGATGATGGGCTCCGGAGAATCAAACTGAAAAGACTCTTGAATTGCTCCGGATGGTGAAAAGAATTCTCACAATTGAAAACAATTATGAGAGCATGGCATAATGCTAGAACCGTGAATCTTCGAGAGAACGGGCCAAGAATTAGAGGAAACACTTCTTTAGTCTTCAAATCCGAGAATGACGATGAGAAACACCACCATGAATTGTTGAGACACTCTGGTATGATTAAAATAGGAGAGGTTGAGCCAAAGATGAAAAGAATTTGATAGCAATATTGGGGACGACAATTGACTGATGAAAATTCATTCTTATGTCAAACTTTAAAAGATTTGAGAATAGCTCCGGGAAAATTAGAAGAGTCGGGTAAGATCCTGGGGAAAGACCTGTGGGTTAGGGCCCACTCAAGAGAAACACCATTGAACGATTTAAAATAGAGATTGTGTCGGTCGAATTAAATGGCTTGAATGAGATAACAACCTCGAAATAGGTTGAACGGATCTTGAATGAAAAGATGAGTTTTCTGAGATATCTTCAGCACTCCAGACAACAAGAATAGCAAGAGGTGAATGATAAAGAGGTGGACCGGCATGAGAAAATATTTGAAACAAGGAAAAGGATATGATCAACACCGAAAAATTGCATTGAAAACATTGGGAAAGATAAGAGAACAACGAATGATGAACTTGAAGCTCCGTTAGGATCTTCATGAGAATCACCGGGTAAGAACATTGACGGAAAAATGGAGATACTTCCCATCAATAAAAGGATACTTGATTAAGACATCTGATTCCTTAAAGAAAAATGGTGGGAGGGCGGGAAAACAAAGGTAACTTGGGACGGATGAAACAAATAACATTGAGAAGACTTTGAGTTGATCTTGCGGTTGGAAAAAAATGATAGGATTATCTTGAAGAGAAGCATGTCGGTTGGAAAAGAGTTGACATGACAACCTCAGTGATCTAGAAGGATTAGTATTCACATAGAAATATGAGAAAACACCGCTTATGAAAGGTATGGAATCCACATTTGACTTCGAAGCAACCCGAATACCACAAACCAAAATAAAAACAAAGGATTGGTTTGCAAAATAAGCCAGAACAACCATATGATAGACCCCATATCGTATCATGTGTCTGTCGGAAAGATATCCTACGAGATACTAGAATTCCCACTTATAAAATCTCGAAACTTTCTGGTTATGCAATCAGGTGTTAGCGATACAGGGGAAGCATAATATCTCACCCAAACTAGCAAATCCAACATCCAACTGTATCCATCCTTCAACACATAACCAAGAAACCTTTGGAAATCATGTACCTCAACCTTCGAAAAGCACCAGCTATACGAGTTATGGCAATACTCCCGAACTCCTGCCCCAGTACTGGGTGGCGTCAAGGTTATCTCACCAACAACTGCATAAAAGAGATATTCGATGTTGGTGAACTCTTGTATTCCAGAACTGCAATGGTAAACTTGTGATGACAACACCTTGGAGCTCAACTCCCCGGGACACTGCCACAACCCCTAAATATCAGGAGGCACCAAGAACAATGGTCTTGTCACAAGACTATCGAAACGATTCCAAGATACCCGCGTGATCCTAAAAAAATTTGTGAAATTTTAGGAGAGAAGAGTTAGAACTTCTATGTCAGGAGGCCTCACCAGAGCGACGAAGGGACTGAGGAGTAAAAAGAATCCTACTCTCCGATATATATAATCCTAAAACTCAAAACATTTTGTTGTAGACTCAACAACGTCAGCGATTTGATAAAGAAGGGGGCTCCTAAGTCGGGGATGGCTCTAATTACCAACTTGTAACACCCACAATGCGGCTATATCTCCCACGTGTCGGGGCACGACTTAGAGGCATAGCGCATGGTAGGTTTGTCGCAAGAGGGGTAATCTTCACACATCCCATGTAGTGAATAAGAAAGGGATAAGGAGTTGGCTTACAATCACCACTTCACACAAATACAAGTTAAACATACATCAAAGTACAATCAAGGTCCGACTACGGAACCAAAAAATAAAAGAAGACAACCCCAAATGCTAGATCCCCGATCGTCCCAACTGGGCTCCACTACTGATCAATAGGAAGCGAAACAAAACAACGATCAAGATCTTCATCGAGCTCCCACTTGAGCTGGGTTGCGTCACCTGCACTGGCATCATCGGCACCTGCAACTGTTTGGATGTATATGTGAGTCACGGGGACTCAGCAATCTCACACCCTAATGGTCAAGACTATTTAAGCTTATGGATAGGAAAGGGGTAGTGAGGTGGAGTTGCAGCAAAGCACTAAGCATATATGGTGGCTAACTTACGCAAAAGAAAGCGAGAAGAGAAGCAACGCACGATCGAGAAGATAGAAGTGATCAAGAAGTGATCCTGAAACTACATACGTTCAAGCACAACACAAGACCGTGTTCACTTCCCGGACTCCACCGGAAAGAGACCATCACGGCTACACATGCGGTTGATTCATTTTAATTAAGTTATGTGTTAAGTTCTCTACAACCAAACATTAACAAATTCCCATCTGCCCATAACCGCGGGCACGGCTTTCGAAAGTTCAAAACCCTGCAGGGGTGTCCCAACTTAGCCCATCACAAGCTCTCATGGTCAACGAAGGATATTCCTTCTCCCGGGAAGACCCGATCAGTCTCGGAATCCTGATTACAAGACATTTCGACAATGGTAAAACAAGACCAGCAAGACCGCCCGATGCACCGACATCCCGATAGGAGCTGCACATATCTCGTTCTTAGGACAACACCGGATGAACACTACATACGGCTAAAACCAGCCCTCCAGTTTCCCCGAGGTGGTGCTGCAAGTGGCTCTAGTTCGGACCAACACTTAGAGAAGCACTGGCCCGGGGGGTTAAAATAAAGATGACCCTTGAGTCTGCAGAACCCAAGGGAATGTGATAGGTTGTTAGGCAAATGTAAAACCAAGGTTGGGCCTTGCTGGAGGAGTTTTATTCAAAGCGAACTGTCAAGGGGTTCCCATAACACCCAACCGCGTAAGGGACGCAAAATCAAGGAACATAACACTGGTGTGACAGAAACTAGGGCGGCAAGAGTGGAACAAAACACCAGGCATAAGGCCGAGCCTTCCACCCTTTACCAAGTATATAGATGCATTAAAGTAAATAAGATATAGTAATGATATCCCAACAATATCCATGTTCCAACAAGGAACAAACTTCAACTTCACCTGCAACTAGCAATGCTATTAGAGGGGCTGAGCAAAGCGGTAACATAGCCAAACAACGGTTTGCTAGGGAAGGTGGGTTAGAGGCTTGACATTGCAATATGGGAGGCATGATATAGAAAGTGGTAGGTATCGCGGCATGGCAAAAGAGCGAACAACTAGCAAGCAATGATAGAAGTGATTTCGAGGGTATGGTCATCTTGCCTGAGATCCCGCAAGGAAGAAGAACGAGTCCATGAAGAAGACAAACGAATGTAGTCGAACGGTTCCTCACAAACGCGACGTTAACAGAACTAACCCGAAGAAGCAACACCGGTAATAAGCAAACAACATGGTAAACAACCATCACATAAACATGGCATGATGCACAACCAAGTATGATGCATGTCCGGTTTAAAGAGGCATGGCATGGCAAAGTGCATAAGCAAAACTACAAGTTAAGTGGAGCTCAATATGCAACGAGTTGCATATTGACGAAACACCACAACAATTATTTAGTTCTCTCCTGTTTAAGTACTCAATAACATTACATTTTTGTTAGCATGGCAAGAGGGTGAAGCATAAGTAAACTACACATCTAGGCAAGTTTAAGTGAGGCCGGAACAACAAGCAACAAGTGCGGAAAACCCTCATGTGTAATATTTTAGGTTTGGTACTGTTCTGCCCTAAACACAACTTTAGAGTTGTTAAACATGCAAAGCAAGTACACCATGTTAAACTAGGCAATTTTCTACCCCATTTATATATAAAGATTATTTAAATCCAAGCTACGGTTAATTAGTCATGAATTAAATCATGTTATTTAAGAAAATTAAAGAAAACATCATTTTAAACATTTCAAACATGGATGAAAGTGGCATATTATGAAACTACATGAAATTCTAGTCATTTTTCATATATAAAACATTTTAAACCGATGCACCATTTGTGAGTTATAAAATGCATGATCTAGGGGGACTATTATGTAAAACTGCCAAACACTGGATAAATAGGAAATTCATCCATGAAAAAAAGCAGTGGCTCGGGCCGAAACTGTCTGGGCCAACAGTGAAGTGGGCGCTGGGGTTGGCCTCACCTAGTGGGCTGAGGCCCACTCGGTGGAAGAGGCAGGCGGCGGGGCGCTGGGCCTAGGCGAGGCAAGAGGAGGCCCATGTTGGAAATATGCCCTAGAGGCAATAATAAATTGATTATTATTATATTTCCTTGTTCATGACAATCGTTTATTATCCATGCTATAATTGTATTGATAGGAAACTCAGATACATGTGTGGATACATAGACAACACCATGTCCCTAGTAAGCCTCTAGTTGACTAGCTCGTTGATCAATAGATGGTTACGGTTTCCTGACCATGGACATTGGATGTCATTGATAACGGGATCACATCATTAGGAGAATGATGTGATGGAAAAGACCCAATCCTAAGCATAGCACAAGATCGTGTAGTTCGTATGCTAAAGCTTTTCTAATGTCAAGTATCATTTCCTTAGACCATGAGATTGTGCAACTCCCGGATACCGTAGGAATGCTTTGGGTGTGCCAAACGTCACAACATAACTGGGTGGCTATAAAGGTACACTATAGGTATCTCCGAAAGTGTCTGTTGGGTTGGCACGAATCGATACTGGGATTTGTCACTCCGTGTGACGGAGAGGTATCTCTGGGCCCTCTTGGTAGGACATCATCATAATGTGCACAATGTGATCAAGGAGTTGATCACGGGATGATGTGTTACGGAACGAGTAAAAGAGACTTGCCGGTAACGAGATTGAACAAGGTATCGGGATACCGACGATCGAATCTCGGGCAAGTATCGTACCGCTAGACAAAGGGAATTGTATACGGGATTGATTAAGTCCTTGACATCGTGGTTCATCCGATGAGATCATCGTGGAACATGTGGGAGCCAACATGGGTATCCAGATCCCGTTGTTGGTTATTGACCGGAGAGTCATCTCGGTCATGTCTGCATGTCTCCCGAACCCGTAGGGTCTACACACTTAAGGTTCGGTGATGCTAGGGTTATAGAGATATTAGTATGCGGTAACCCGAAAGTTGTTCGGAGTCCTGGATGAGATCCCGGACGTCACGAGGAGTTCCGGAATGGTCTGGAGGTAAAGAATTATATATAGGAAGTGCTATTTCAGCCATCGGGACAAGTTTCGGGGTCACCGGTATTGTACCGGGACCACCGGAAGGGTCCCGGGGGTCCACCGGGTGGGGCCACCTGCCCCGGGGGTCCACATGGGCTGTAGGGGGTGTGCCTTAGCCTATATGGGCCAAGGGCACCAGCCCCATGCGCCAAGAATCAAGGGAGAGGAAGAGTCCTAAAGGGGGAAGGCACCTCCGAGGTGCCTTGGGGAGGAGGGACTCCTCCCTGGCCGCACCCTTCCTTGGAGGAAGGGCCAAGGCTGCGCCCCCCCCCCCTCTCCCTTGGCCCTATATATAGTGGGGGGAAGGGAGGGCAACCATACCTAAGCCCTGGCGCCTCCCTCTCCCTCCCATGACACATCTCCGTCCTCCCGCAGTGCTTGGCGAAGCCCTGTTGGAATCGCGCTACTTCCACCACCACGCCGTCGTGTTGTTGGATCTCCATCAACCTCTCCTCCCCCTTGCTGGATCAAGAAGGAGGAGACGTCAATGCTCTGTACGTGTGTTGAACGCAGAGGTGCCGTCCGTTCGGCGCTAGGATCATCGGTGATTTGGATCACGAAGAGTACGACTCCATCAACCCCGTTCTCTTGAATGCTTCCGCGCGCGATCTACAAGGGTATGTAGATCTACTCCTCCCTCGTTGCTAGATGACTCCATAGATTGATCTTGGTGACACGTAGGAAAATTTTGAATTTATGCTACATTCCCCAACAGTGGCATCATGAGCTAGGTCTATGCGTAGTTTCTATGCACGAGTAGAACACAAAGTAGTTGTGGGCGTTGATTTTGTTCAATATGCTTACCGTTACTAGTCGAATCTTGATTCGGCGGCATCGTGGGATGAAGTGGCCCGGACCGACCTTACACGTACTCTTACGTGAGACTGGTTCCACCGACTGACATGCACTAGTTGCAAAAGGTGGCTAGCGGGTGTCTGTCTCTCCCACTTTAGTCGGATCGGATTCGATGAAAAGGGTCCTTATGAAGGGTAAATAGCAATTGGCATATCACGTTGTGGTCTTTGCGTAGGTAAGAAACGTTCTTGCTAGAAACCCATAGCAGCCACGTAAAACATGCAAACAACAATTAGAGGACATCTAACTTGTTTTTGCAGGGTATGCTATGTGATGTGATATGGCCAAAGGATGTGATGAATGATATATGTGATGTATGAGATTGATCATGTTCTTGTAATAGGAATCATGACTTGCATGTCGATGAGTATGACAACCGGCAGGAGCCATAGGAGTTGTCTTAATTTATTTATGACCTGCGTGTCAACATAAACGTCATGTAATTACTTTACTTTATTGCTAACCGTTAGCTGTAGTAGTAGAAGTAATAGTTGGCGAGACAACTTCATGGAGACACAATGATGGAGATCATGATGATGGGGATCATGGTGTCATGCCGGTGACAAGATGATCATGGAGCCCCAAGATGGAGATCAAAGGAGCTATATGATATTGGCCATATCATGTCACTATTATTTGATTGCATGTGATGTTTATCATGTTTATGCATCTTGTTTACTTAGAATGACGGTAGTAAATAAGATGATCCCTCATAATAATTTCAAGAAAGTGTTCCCCCTAACTGTGCACCGTTGCGACAGTTCGTAGTTTCGAAGCACCACATGATGATCGGGTGTTAGATTCTTATGTTCACATACAACGGGTGTAAGACAGATTTACACACGCAAAACACTTAGGTTGACTTGACGAGACTAGCATGTGTACAGACATGGCCTCGAAACACAGAAGACCGAAAGGTCGAGCATGAGTCGTATGGTAGATACGATCAACATGAAGATGTTCACTGATGTTGACTAGTCCGTCTCACGTGATGATCGGACACGGCCTAGTTGACTCGGATCATGTAATCACTTAGATGACTAGAGGGATGTCTATCTGAGTGGGAGTTCATAAGATGAACTTAATTATCCTGAACATAGTCAAAAGATCTTTGCAAATTATGTCGTAGCTCGCGCTTCAGTTCTACTGTTTAGATATGTTCCTAGAGAAAATTTAGTTGAAAGTTGATAGTAGCAATTATGCGGACTAGGTCCGTAAACCGAGGATTGTCCTCATTGCTTCATAGAAGGCTTATGTCCTTAATGCACCGCTCAGTGTGCTGAACCTCGAACGTTGTCTGTGGATGTTGCGAACATCTGACATACACATTTTGATAACTACGTGATAGTTCAGTTAAACGGCTTAGAGTTGAGGCACCGAAGACGTTTTGAAAAGTCACGAAACATATGAGATGTTTCGAGGGCTGAAATTGGGATTTCAGGCTCGTGCCCACGACAAGAGGTATAAGACCTCCGACGATTTTCTTAGCCTGCAAACTAAGGAGAAAAGCTCAATTGTTGTGCTTGTGCTCAGATTGTCTGAGTACAACAATCGCTTGAATCGAGTGGGAGTTGATCTTCCAGATGAAATAGTGATGGTTCTCCGAAGTCATTACCACCAAGCTGCTAGAGCTTCGTGATGAACTATGATATATCAGGGACATATATGATGATCCGTGAGATATTCGCGATGTTTGACACCGCGAAAGTAGAAATCAAGAAGGAGCATCAATTGTTGATGGTTGGTGAAACCACTAGTTTCTAGAAGGGCAAGGGCAAGAAAGGATACTTCATGAAACGGCAATTCAGCTGCTGCTCTAGTGAAGAAACCCAAGGTTGAACCCAAACCCGAGACTAAGTGCTTCTGTAATAAGGGGAACAGCCGCTGGAGCAGAAATTACCCTAGATACTTGGTAGATTAGAAGGCTGGAAAGGTCGATAGAAGTATATTGGATATACATTGTGTTGATGTGTACTTTACTAGTACTCCTAGTAGCACCAGGGTATTAGATACCGGTTCGGTTGCTAAGTGTTAGTAACTCGAAATAAAAGCTACGGAATAAACGGAGACTAGCTAAAGGTGAGCTGATGATATGTGTTGGAAGTGTCTCCAATGTTGATATGATCAAGGATCGCACGCTCCCTCTACCATCGAGATTGGTGTTAAACCTGAATAATTGTTATTTGGTGTTTGTGTTGAGCATAGACATGATTGGATTATGACTATCGCAATACGGTTATTCATTTAAAGAGAATAATAGTTACTCTATTTATTTGAATAATACCTTCAATGGTCTTGCACCTAAAATGAATAGTTTATTGAATCTCGATCGTAGTGATACACATGTTCATGCCAAAAGATAGTAATGATAGTACTACCTACTTGTGGCACTGCCACATAAGTCATATCGGTATAAAACGCATGAAGAAGCTCCATGTTGATGGATCTTTTGGCTCACTCGTTTTTGAAAAGTTTGAGACATGCGAACCATGTCTATTGGTGTATATGCATGAAGAAACTCCATGCAAATGGACCGTTCTGACTCACTTGATTTTGAATCACTTGACACATGCAAATCATACCACATGGGCAAGATGACTAAAAGCCTTGGTTTCAGTAAAATGGAACTGGAAAGCAACTTGTTGGAAGTAATACATTTTGATGTGTGCAATCCAATGAGTGCTGAGGCATGTAGTGGATATCGTTATGTTCTTACTTCACAGATGATTTGAGTAGATGTTGAGTATATTTACTTGATGAATCACGAGTCTGAATTATTGAAAGGTTCAAGTAATTTCAGGGTGAAGTTGAAAGATCGTCGTGACAAGAGGATAAAATATCTATGATATGATCATAGAGATGAATATCTGAATTACGAGTTTGGCACAGAATTAAGACATTGTGGAAATTGTTTCACAACTAATACAGCCTGGAACACCATAGTGTGATGATGTGTCCGAACATCATAACTGCACCCTATTGGATATGATGCATACCATGATGTCTCTTATCGAATTACCACGATAGTTTATGGGTTAGGCATTAGAGACAACCACATTCACTTTAAATAGGGCACCACGTAATTCCGATGAGATGACACCGTATGAACTATGGTTTAGAGAAACCTAAGCTGTCATTTCTTAAAAGTTTGGGGCTGCGACGCTTATGTGAAAACATTTCAGGCTGATAAGCTCGAACCCAAAGCGCATAAATGCATCTTCGTAGGACACCCAAAAAGTTGGCTATACCTCCTGTCTCAGATCCGAAAGCAATAAGGGATTGTTTCTAGAATCGGGTCCTTTCTCGAGAAAAAAGTTTCTCTCGAAGGAATTGAGTGGGAGGATGGTGGAGACTTGATGAGGTTATTGAACCGTCACTTCAACTAGTGTATAGCAGGGCACAAAGAGTTGTTCATGTGGCACCTACACCAATTGAAGTGGAAGCTTATGATATTGATCATGAGACTTCGGATCAAGTCACTCCCAAACCTCGTGGGATGACAAGGATGCGTGCTACTTCAGAGTGGTACGTAATCCTGTCTTAGAAGTCATGTTGCTAGACAACAATGAACCTACGAGATATGGAGAAGCGATGGTGGGCCCGGATTCCGATAAATGGCTCGAGGCCATAAATTCGAGAGAGGATCCATGTATGAAAACAAAGTGTAGACTTTGGCAGAACAACTCGATGGTCGTAAGGCTGTTGAGTGCAGATGGATTTTAAAAGGAAGACGGACAATGGTGGTAAGTATCACCATTAAGAAAGCTCGACTTGTCGTTAAGATGTTTTCCGACAAGTTCAAGGAGTTGACTACGATGAGACTTTCTCACTCGTAGCGGTGCTAAGAGTCTGTTGGAATTATATTAGCGATTACTGCATTATTTATGAAATCTTGCAGATAGGATGTCAAAACATTGTTTCCTCGACGATTTTCTTGAGGAAAGGTTGTATGTGATACAACCGGAAGGTTTTGTCAATCCTGAAAGATGCTAATAAGTATGCAAAGCTCCAGCAATCCTTCTAGGGACTTGAGTAAGCATCTCGGAGTTGGAATGTACGCTTTGATGTGATGATCAAAGATTTTGGGTTTATACAAAGTTTATGAGAAACTTGTATTTCGAAAGAAGTGAGTGGGAGCACTATAGAATTTCTGATAAGTATATGTTGTTGACATACTGTTGATCAGAAATGACGTAGAATTTCTGGAAAGCATATAGGGTTATTTGGAAAGTGTTTTTCAATGGAAAGCCTGGATTAAGCTACTTGAGCATTGAGCATCAAGATCTATAAGGATAGATCAAAACGCTTAAATGGTACTCTCAAATGAGCACATACCTTGACATGATCTTGAAGGTGTTCAAGATGGATCAGTCAAAGAAGGAGTTCTTGCCTGAGTTGTAAGGTATGAAGTTAAGACTTAAAGCTCGACCACGGCAGAAGAATAGAGAGAAAGGACGAAGGTCATCCCCTATGCTTAAGACATAGACTCTACAGTATGCTATGCTGTGTACCGCACCTGAAGTGTGCCTTGCCATGAGTCAGTCAAGGGGTACAAGAATGATCCAAGAATGGATCACAGAACAGCGGTCAAAGTTATCCTTAGTAACTAGTGGACTAAGGAATTTTCTCGATTATGGAGGTGGTAAAAGAGTTCGTCGTAAAGGGTTACGCCGATGCAAACTTTGACACTAATCCAGATTATTCTGAATAGTAAACTGGATTCGTATAGTAGAACAGTTGTTTGGAATAGCTCCAAATGTAGCGTAGTAGGTGCATCTACAAGATGACATAGAAATTTGCGAAGTACATACGGATCTGAATGTTGCAGACCCGTTGACTAAAACCTCTCTCACAAGCAAAACATGATCAAACCCAGAACTCATTGAGTCTTAATCACATGATGATGTGAAGTAGTTTAGTGACACTAGTAAACTCTTTGGATGTTGGTCACATGGCGATGTGACCTGTGAGTGTTAATCACATGACGATGTGAACTAGATTATTGACTCTAGTGCAAGTGGGAGACTGTTGGAAATATGCCCTAGAGGCAATAATAAATTGATTATTATTATATTTCCTTGCTCATGATAATCGTTTATTATCCATGCTATAATTGTATTGATAGGAAACTCAGATACATGTGTGGATACATAGACAACACCATGTCCCTAGTAAGCCTCTAGTTGACTAGCTCGTTGATCAATAGATGGTTACGGTTTCCTGACCATGGACATTGGATGTCATTGATAACGGGATCACATCATTAGGAGAATGATGTGATGGAGAAGACCCAATCCTAAGCATAGCACAAGATCGTGTAGTTCGTATGCTAAAGCTTTTCTAATGTCAAGTATCATTTCCTTAGACCATGAGATTGTGCAACTCCCGGATACCGTAGGAATGCTTTGGGTGTGCCAAACGTCACAACGTAACTGGGTGGCTATAAAGGTACACTACAGGTATCTCCGAAAGTGTCTGTTGGGTTGGCACGAATCGATACTGGGATTTGTCACTCCGTGTGACGGAGAGGTATCTCTAGGCCCACTCGGTAGGACATCATCATAATGTGCACAATGTGATCAAGGAGTTGATCACGGGATGATGTGTTATGGAACGAGTAAAAGAGACTTGCCGGTAACGAGATTGAACAAGGTATCGGGATACCAACGATCGAATCTCGGGCAAGTATCGTACCGCTAGACAAAGGGAATTGTATACGGGATTGATTAAGTCCTTGACATCATGGTTCATCCGATGAGATCATCGTGGAACATGTGGGAGCCAACATGGGTATCCAGATCCCGCTGTTGGTTATTGACCGGAGAGTCATCTCGGTCATGTCTGCATGTCTCCCGAACCCGTAGGGTCTACACACTTAAGGTTCGGTGACGCTAGGGTTATAGAGATATTAGTATGTGGTAACCCGAAAGTTGTTCGGAGTCCCAGATGAGATCCCGGATGTCACGAGGAGTTCCGGAATGGTCCGGAGGTAAAGAATTATATATAGGAAGTGCTATTTCAGCCATCGGGACAAGTTTCGGGGTCACCGGTATTGTACCGGGACCACCGGAAGGGTCCCGGGGGTCCACCGGGTGGGGCCACCTGCCCCGGGGGGCTACATGGGCTGTAGGGGGTGCGCCTTGGCCTATATGGGCCAAGGGCACCAGCCCCAAGAGGCCCATGCGCCAAGAATCAAGGGAGAGGAAGAGTCCTAAAGGGGGAAGGCACCTCCGAGGTGCCTTGGGGAGGAGGGACTCCTCCCTGGCCGCACCCTTCCTTGGAGGAAGGGCCAAGGCTGCGCCCCCCCTCTCCCTTGGCCCTATATATAGTGGGGGGAAGGTAGGGCAACCATACCTAAGCCCTGGCGCCTCCCTCTCCCTCCCATGACACATCTCCCTCCTCCCGCAGTGCTTGGCGAAGCCCTGTTGGAATCCCGCTACTTCCACCACCACGCCGTCGTGTTGTTGGATCTCCATCAACCTCTCCTCCCCCTTGCTGGATCAAGAAGGAGGAGACATCGCTGCTCCATACGTGTGTTGAACGCGGAGGTGCCGTCCGTTCGGCGCTAGGATCATCGGTGATTTGGATCACGAAGAGTACGACTCCATCAACCCCGTTCTCTTGAATGCTTCCGCGCGCGATCTACAAGGGTATGTAGATCCACTCCTCCCTCGTTGCTAGATGACTCCATAGATTGATCTTGGTGACACGTAGGAAAATTTTGAATTTATGCTACATTCCCCAACAGCCCACACATGGAAGCAGGCGTGCACTCGGTGCTTCTGCACCTCGCTGCAGAAGAATGACAGTGGCGCCATGGCGACAGGAAGAAGGAGGTCTCCGCGGCGGGGATCCTTCCGGCCGGATCACGCCAGATACCGCGGGAACGGAGCGAGGGCGAATGGATCCACGCACGAGGAGTCGAGGCAGGAGCTCGAGGCGGCGAACTTGAACTTGGAGCACCATGGCTGATGAGAGAAAACTCGTGCGAGAGAGAGAGAGAGCGATTTGAGATAGAGAGAGAGAGAGAGCTGAAGAAGGGAAGGACGGGGAGGAGGGACCGAGGGATAGGGCACGGGGTCGGACTGCTGCTCCTGTTTGGGTGGCCGGCGAACTTCCGGTGAGGTAGAGGCACGGGACGAGGAGGCATAGCCTCGTGCGTTTCCTCGGGCACGCATGCACGGGAGAAGGTGCTCGCGCTCCTGGTTGCTGCTAGTCGAGGGGGGGGGCGAGCAGCTAGAGGAAGGAAGCAACGGCACTCGAGGGTCCTGGTGGCCGGATCCGCGACGCGGCGGGGCAGACGGGGTCCTGGAGGCGCTCGGGCAGAGGTGGGGATGGCCATGATGCTGGAGCCTTGTCGGTTCTCTCACACGACGCAGAGCCTGGAGGTGGCATCGCTATAAGGAGAATAGAGAGAGGGAAAGAGAAGTGAGTGGAGGAGGAGACCGAAGGAAGGATAAGTGCATGTTGTGGTTGGTGGATCAGGAGGGGATGGACCCCAAGGAATAGGATCGGTGGTGGCTGGTCCGGTTGGAAAAATCGAGGGAGGATTTGAATAGGGGAAGAACCCAAGGTGGGAGGAGACAAGAGGAGTGGCGGCGGCAGCTAGGAGGATCCCTAGAAATTAGGGATTCAGTCTTGGGTTAGGCTAATATATATAGCGAGTTGGTTAGGTTAGGGGCTATCTCGTCCCTCCGATCAAAATCGGACGGTCAGGAAAAATAGGCTAGATAGTCCAAATAACAAAACGATGATGTTTTACAGATGTTTGGGGATGATCCGGACCCAACGGTAACGAAAGTCTGGTTCGGGTTCAGGGAAGTTTCGGACACGGGCGAGGGGTCGATGCACTATGCAAAGAGGGGTTAGGCGAACGAGGTCAAGTGTGTGGTTGGACTGAGAAGAGGGAGGGGGAATGCAACCCGCAACCGTTTCCGAAGACCGAAAACGTCCGACATTTGACCGACTATAATGCCGCTATAGATAACCATTGGGGCATCAAACGGACTCCGAATGCGATGAAACTTGGCAGGCGGCCTACTAACAACAAAACAACATCGCACGCCAACTTTCATCCCTTCTAAGAACATTTTCCGGCCACTTATAAAATACTATTCCGGAGGTGCCGCGGGTGCGTGCGAGTGTGGCTGGGCTCCAAACGGACAATGGATGGAACTGGAGGAACCCGGGCGGATGCAAGTTTTTAAAACATGATGATGCAATGCGGATGATGACATGGCAAGATGCAACACGCAAGCGGAAGACAAGGCAACAATAGCGAATAACTGGAAGACACCTGGCGCAAAGCTCCTGGGGCGTTACATAGCAGCCTGAACCCGCTCTATCAGGATACAGTGTGCAAAATGGGTATCGACCCCTCGAGGATCAAACCCAAAAAGACCACCTTTAAAGGTGTCATACCAGGTGTAGAGGCCTGTTGCACGGGCTCAATCACACTGGAAGTGGTCTTCGGATCTCTGGACAACTTCCAAAGCAAGGAGTTGATCTTCGATATCGTCCCCTTCTGCAATGGCTACCACACACTTCTTGGACGAACCGCATTCGTCAGATTCAATGCGGTACCGCATTATGTATACATCAAGCTCAAAATGCCAGGACCTCGTGGGGTTATAACAGTTAATGGAAACACAGAATGCTCGTTCCGTATGGAGGAGCACACAGCGGCCCTCGCTGCAGAAGTACAAAGGAGCCTTCTGAGGAAAACTGCCAATTCGGCGATAAAGCCCCCGGACACCTTCAAGCGAGTCCGGAGTACCCTGCAACAGGATCGCCCGGCACGTTCAGAGCTCGCCTAGCAATTCGGCCTCCGTCCTAGTCCCATTCAAGCGGCAAATTTTTCACCATGCGGACATAATTACGCACTCAAAATACCATGGGCATAGGCGGAGGCACGGCTATGGTACGACTCACAATGCGACTCAACCGCCTCAGGACCCGTATATCTTTACCATTTTCTTCCTTTCTGGACCCTATTCTCTGAAGGCCCTCTCTGATACCCTGATTATCGGACCCATCACGGGAAGGGAACACCAAGGAAGCAAGAAGCTTTGACATACAAGGGAATCCCCAGGTGGTCTCTGATAACGATCGCTATACCTGTTTTACATACCCACACGCAGCTTGCCCTTGGATAGGACATGTCAAATAGTCTTATTTTTGCTTATTGCACTACTTGTATACATATGCTTTGACGTATCATTTAAATAACAATGTACAGCGTTAGCTTATTATTGCATTTCTTCATCCCTTTTCCCTGTCTGCTTATTTACGACAAGTTGCACCCGTAAAGTCTGGTACGTCCAGTGCGCCAAGGGCTTCAGTGTACCCCATAACACGGCAAGAAAAGTCCGAACACTTTCGACAGTGTGGCACCCCGAACTTATTGCATTATATGCATCAGCTATGAATCATGTCTTGGGTCAATAGTTGGGTTTGCCCGGCTCCCATGTTTTGGTACCTTATGTTTCGTTAGATCGGCTAAGGTAGCACTGGGAGAACTGCTGTGATTGTGTCCTGGTTCTTCTGGACGAGCACCTCAGTAGAGAAAGCCAAAAACTGACTGTCATGATGCGGCGAGAGCTGGTCGCTGTTCAAGATTTTTTCCGCTTCGGGCGAGGAATCGGCCTTGTCCGATTTAGGCGTATATAGCGCCCCAAGTTCGGCCTTCCAAATACTAGGGGCTTCGCCAAAATTTAAAATGGTAGAATTCTATGGCTAAGTGAGAGTGATAAAGCTTTATAGTACGATTGCCTTGTTCGCTGCGCTAAACACCTCCTTAAAGGACCAATTTTTTGGATAAAGAGTGTTTAAGATTTATCCCGAACACCTGAGTACTAGTTACATGGGGGCAGAAGCCGACTATTGGCCAACTCTCATATTTTATAAACGGCCGCATAGAAGGTAATATTTTAAATTGACAAGCGTTATATAGCGCACATGAACTCGTTTTCATATTACAGGATCACATGAGTACATTCATTCAAATATTACATCCTTAGCACATTCCTCCGCCACAAGGCGGGCACCCTTCAGGACACTCTCATAATACTTTTCGGGGTGGCGATGCTCCTTGCCCTCCGGTGGCCCCTCCTTCACCAGCTTTTCGGCGTCCATCTTCGCCTAGTGCACTTTCGCACAAGCAAAGGCCCTGCGCGCACCTTCAATGCAGACGGACCGCTTTATGACTTCAAACCGTGGGCACGCATTCACAACCCGCTTTACCAGGCCGAAGTGGCTGCCGGGCAGGGGCTCACCAGGCCACATCCGGACTATGAGACCCTTCATGGCCTATTCGGCCGCCTGTTGAAGCTCGACCAGTTGCTTCAGTTGGTCGCTCAAGGGCATCGGATGTTCGGTCCCAGTATATTGAGACCAGAACAACTTGTCCGTCGAGCTCACTTCCTCGGCCCGGTAGAACTCCGTGGCATCCGATACGCTGCTTGGTAGATCTGCGAACGCTCCTGGAGAGCTCTAAATTCAGGTAAGTAAATGGAAAGTTTCCTTCACATGCTTGCTTTGCATAATGAATTCCTTAACCGCCGCTATCTTCTTGACCGCCTGAATCTCCTGGAGGGCCTTTTGGGCTTCGGCCTTGGCATTTTGTGCATTCTCGAGGGCCTTCGCAAGCTTGTACCCCCGCGTCATAGAGTCACGCTCCAAGGACTCGTATTTCTTGACAAAATCCTGGAGCTCTTGCTGAACCTCGCCGACTCGGGCCTCTTGCTTCTCGCGCTCGATGTGCTTCTTGGCCGCTCTGTCTTCGGCCTCGGACAATGCCTTCTTCAGGGCTGCCACTTCGGTCGTGGCCCCTAGCAAAATTCATGATGATCCTATGATTTAATAACCACATTTTTCTTTATCAATCTAGAGACGGGGTATCACTTACCTTTGTTCTCTTCGAGCTGCCTCTTGGTAAGTCCGAGCTCTTCCTCGGACTGCTCAAGGTCCCGCTTCAGTCCGGAGACCTCCGCAGTACGAGCGGCAGCGGCCAGCAGCGAAGCCTGCTTATTCACATCGACATATTCTGATTAGACTCATGTGATTGTTATTTGATCCTCTATTCAGCCTTTCTTTGCGAACACCAAACAGAGCATCAGGGGCTACTGTCTATGCTGTGATATTTTCTCATAATTTGATTACTTACCTCAAAGCCTGTTAGGAGGCTGGCACAGGCTTCGGTCAATCCACTTTTGGCGGACCGAACCTTCTCGACCACTGCACTCATGATGGTGCGGTGCTCTTCGTCAATGGAAGCGCCGCGAAGCGCTTCCAGCAAGTTGTCTGATGCCTCTGGATGGACAAAGGCCATCGGCATAGACGGCTCGCCCCCCTTAGCGAGGGTTTGCCTTACAGAATCCGGAACCACTGGAGGTTTCGGCGTAGTATCCGGCTGGGGGCCAAACTTGCTGTGGCCCCCGTCATTAGAACCCATGGGAGTCTTACCCCCCATGCGCCCGGCACCTGGGATGTCTCCTTGGGGCGCCTCCATAATTATCTCCCCTTGGTCCGGTGCCCTTTGAGACAACACCTCGATGTCGTCCGTGGGACGGGAGGAGGTAGCTGTCGGGAGTGAATCGTTGTTCATCGCCCAGTGGCCCAAAGACTCATCCGAAGAGGATTCGTCGATGTGGGCTTTGGATGGACTGCATTATCATGTTTGGCATGATAAGAAGCAATAAAACAAAACATACAAGAACTATTATAGTATCCGGATACTTACGACCTCGCCAGGGGCTTGTCCCTAGGCAACCACTCCTCGTCGATGTAAGCGGCTATTATGGAGTGGTCCGGAAGGAGGGTCCTTCCCTTCTTGGACCCTTCGGCCTCCCCGGATGGGGCGGCCTTCCTTTTCTTATCCCCCCGGTTGGGGGGAGAACTTTCCTCTTCCTCCTCCTCGTTTTCGTGGGAGGAGTGCACCTTGGTGTTTTCGGACGATGAGTCTGATACAACCTTGCGCCGGAGACCTTTCCTGGTCCCCGCAGCCTTCTTCTTGTCCTTCTTCTCCGGCGCCTCATAGGGCACTGGAACCAGCATCTCCGTTAAGAGAGCCTTTGCTGGATCTTCGGGTAGTGGGGCCGGATAGTCAAACCGCTCTGCTGTCGCTACCCAGTCCTGTTAAAATGGCATGGAGGCTCAGATCCCTCAAATTATTATACTGGGGAAAGGAACATCTTGTGAGATATAAAGAGCTTACCGGATTGGCAGGGCACTTTGCGCTGAGTCCGCGATCCTCCGTAAGGGGAGGAGGAACCTTGACGGCCTTGAACAACACCTTCCAGACGTCTTTGTGCATCGTGTCGAAAAGCTCTCGCAGCGTCTTGTGCTTGGCCGGGTCGAACTCCCACATATTGAATGCCCGTCTTTGACACAGAAGGATCCAGCGGAAGAGCATGACCTGGACCATGTTGACAAGCTTCATTTTCTTGCTTATCAAATTTTTAACACAACTCTGGAGTCCGGTCAGCTCCACCGATGAACCCCAGGATAGGCCCTTCTCTTAACAGGAGGCGAGCTGCGTGGGGATGCCGGATCGAAATTCGGGGCCGCCACCCAGTTGGTGTCACGCAGCTCGGTGATGTAGAACCACCCCGATTGCCAGCCCTTCACGGTCTCCACATAGGAGCCTTCGAGCCAGGTGACGTTGGGCATTTTGCCCACCATGGCGCCTCCGCACTCCGCTTACTGGCCTACCAGCACCTTCGGTTTCATGTTGAAGGTCTTCAGCCACAGGTGGAAATGGGGCTTGATGCGGAGGAAGGCCTCGCACACGACGATAAACGCCGAGATGTTGAGGATGAAATTGGGGGCCAGATCAGGGAAGTCCAGCCCATAGTAGAACATGAGCCCACGGACAAATGGGTGGAGGGAAAATCTCAGCCCGCGGACAAAGTGGGTGAGGAATACAACCCTCTCATCGGTTTCTGGAGTAGGGACGATCTGCCCCACGTCTGGGAGCCGGTGCGCGATATCTGCGGCTAGGTATCCGGCTTCCCGGAGCTTCGTAATGTTCTCCTCCGTAAAGAGGAGACCATCCACTTGCCTCCCGTTCCGGACATGTTCGGAATGGCTTTGCGGAGAAGATGAGAACTTGGGCGCTGGAGCTCGAGTGCGTGAGAATGGATGGGTAGGGGAAGCAGAAGGCGTGGGTGAAAAAGAGGAATCCTTGTCCCTTTATAAAGGCGGTAGAAACTGTGCGCCTCCCTACTTGCCCCATAAAATCGCTTATTCCCCAAGCACCGCGATTGATGGCACAGTTGGGTTACCCATATCCGTATTGATGAGAATCCCGTGATAAGGGGAACACGATCTCTGCTTCGATAAGACATGCCAATAAAACCGCCTCGCAGCACGTGAAGTGGCAGGCAGGGAAAACGGTTCGTAATGACCAGGCCATGGTAGGACGTCACGTTATGAAAAGTTGGCAGCAGATTAGATTTGTGGAATAATATAATTTCTACGGTGGTATGTGGAAATTTTTTTGCAGAGCCAGACACGATCCTTGTGTTCAAAATATTCTATGGAGTGTTCGGAGAAGGAACCCGCCTTGCAATGCCGAAGACAATCTGCGCGCCGGACTCATCGTCATTGAAGCCTGGTTCAGGGGCTACTGAGGTAGTCCTGGATTAGGGGGTCCTCGGACAGCCGGACTATATACTTTTGTCGGACTGTTGGACTATGAAGATACAAGATTGAAGACTTCGTCCCGTGTCCGGGTGGGACTCTCCTTTGTGTGGAAGACAAGCTTGGCGATTTGGATATGTAGATCTCCTTCTCTGTATCCGACTCTGTGTAACCCTAGCCCCCTCCGGTGTCTATATAAACCAGAGGGTTTAGTCCGTAGGACAAGAACAATCATAATCATAGGCTAGCTTCTAGGGTTTAGCCTCTATGATCTCGTGGTAGATCAACTCTTGTAATACTCATATCATCAAGATCAATCAAGCAGGAAGTAGGGTATTACCTCCATCGAGAGGGCCCGAACCTGTGTAAACATTGTGTCCCCCGCCTCCTGTTACCATCAGCCTTAGACGCACAGTTCGGGACCCCCTACCCTAGATCCGCCAGTTTTCACACCGACACCCCCCGGTAAATCGTATTGCTAGGGAGGAGATGCGGATGCAGATGATGGTGTTGTCGCATGAAGAAGATGGTGCGGGCGGCGATCTGCCAGAGTCGGAGTCATCGCTCCCCCGCCTGCTGCCGTCGTCATCACTGTCGCTGTCCTCCTCGTTGCTTTCGCTCGAGGAGGATCTTTCATTGTCGATCGAGCTCTCCATGCAGCACCCTAAGTGACCCCCCGAGAGCCCGAAGATCTTGACAAAGAGCAGGCCGTTCTCCATTAATTTGAACTAGAGAACGTGCCCCTCCGAGTAGCCTTGAGCATGGGTGAAGGTCTTCCAGCCGCGATGAAGGTACATTACATGAGGGGCAGGGAAGTCGACATCAACCCTCATACCTCCGTTCCAACAGCCGCTCATGTGCAGCCTCAGAGCGCGTGGTTGTTCGAACTCCATCTCCCGCGCAAAGGGGGTTGGAAGGCAAAGATGACCACACACGGGCTTGTACAGCCTAATGAAGAACTCCCGAGGTTGGTCCCCGACATGGCCTTCCATTGGGGGAGGAGCCGCCAGTGGGGGCGCTGCCAAGGCACCGCCCCACCCTCCTCCTCCTTGAGAACCTCAGCGACCTCGACCTCGTCCCCTTCCTCCTCCCCTCGCGGCGGGTTCCGCCACAGCAGGATCCGGGGGAGGAGGGACACGCTGTCGAGTAGAAGCCCTCATCGCCACCGCCGCACCCTCGCGCTCTCACCATGGTTGGAACGGAAGGGTTGTGGAGAAGAAGAAGGAGAAGAAGTGTGTGCAGAAAGGCACCACCCCTGCCCCTTTTTATAGGGGGACAGGGAGGGGGGCTGGCTCCTCATACAGGGAATGGCTGCCCCGCTTCTCCAATATGGCCTCTGTGCACTCTCTATGGCTCTAAGAATCAAGGCCAGCCCTCTACTATAACCACCAGCGCTTGGTTTTCGGCCATGTCACTCCTCTGCGTGCCCTCCATATCCACCACCTACTACACCCAATGCATGTGGAGCACATGGCAGGTGTGTGCGAAACAGGAGGCGAGTGGGATGGCAGTTTCTGCCCCATGATCGTGGGGCGAGAAAAATCTGCAGGCCACGATCGAAGTTCTTCTACAGCTTAGCGCACGACGCGCGGGGGAAACAGAAACTGGCACGGAATCAAGAATAATGAAGAAACAAAGAAGACCTCAAGAGACTAGCCTCTTCAGCAACCTCGCTAGTGCACTTATTAGGCCCTACCCCGATTACGCTTGGCAGTGCGTTCGGGGCAGGCCCGGGGGCTTCTGTCGGTGCAACAAACCCTGGGTCTGTTGCCCAAACTGTGCACAGGCACGGGAACAAGATCAAAGCACTAGCCCAAGTCAAAGTACAAGAGACCAAGAGATTTGATGGACCAACATGCAGATCAGAGGGACCAAGACGAAGCCAGAAAAACAAGGGGTGGTCAAGAGAAGGGCCTCCCTTGCCGGGCAGGCGAGCCCGGCAAGGGGAAAGGACACACTTAGAAGCGAACAACCAAGGCGTACCGGCAGGGCCTGTCGGGACACACGGAGGCAAAACCAGCTCACCAACCACTCCACCACGACCCACGTTGTCGATCAGTGCGGTGTCAAGCCTCAGAATGATTAAGTGGCAGCCATTCGCCACATGGAAGCCATTTTCTACAGGAGGAACCCACAGATGACACCCGTCTTGCGACGTGTCAAGCAAGTAGGCGTGAAGCTGGCAACATAGCCCGACAAGCCTTGTCGGGCAACCAACGATGTGACGTTGAGCGGTGCATTTAATGTGCCCTGTCAGCCCGCAGAGTTAGGTATGATAGCACTGTTTGCTATCTTATCACTTCATAATTACTACTTTGCCATTGTGGTAACCCCTTGATATATAAAAGGAGGCCCATGGCAACCATAGAAAGGGTTAGAAGGTTGGATAACTCACGCCCCCATACACGCGTAGTCGCTGCTGCCCTGAGGCAACCCTTGCCGGGCAAGTGTACAACGCTCCGCCACCACCTTTCCACCATCAATCCACCAAAGCAGGAGTAGGGTTTTACGCCTCATGGTGGTCTGAACCTGGGTAAAACTGCCTATGTGATCTTTGTCGTGCTTCCCCACGCTCGTCTGCTCTTTGTGCAACGCGATGTCCCCCCGCCGAACCAGCAAGGGACCTCTTGGTCCCATAGGTGGTTGTGGTTTCCCGTGACACTTAGATGGTTGGTTCTTCTTGAATATTACCTTGCGGTGCCTTGTGCATCCCCAAGCTTAGGCTCTTGCCACTCCTTATTCTGTAGTCCATCAAAACTTTACCCAAAACTTGAAAACTTCACAACACAAAACACAACAAAAAACTCGTAAGATCCATTAGTGAAGCAAAACCAAATAACCACTTTTAGGTACTATTGTAAACTCATTCCAATTTTACATTGGTGTTATATCTACTGTATTCTAGCTTCTCCATGGTTCATAACCCCCAATACTACCCATAGATTCATCAAAATAATAAAACAACACAATGAAAACAGAATCTATCAAAAACAGAATGGTCAGCAGTAATCTGAAATCTAGCCATACTTCTGTAACTCCAAAAATTCTGAAAAATAAGGAAAGCATATGAAATTTGTATATTAATCTTGTGTTAAAAATTGAGATCAAAATAACGCTTCTGTGATTTTCTTAAAATTCCAACAATGAGTGCAAATGTTTCTATTTTTCAGCAAGATCAAATCAACTATCACCGTAGATTACCCCAAAGGTCTTACTTGGATCAAATACTAATTAAAACACTAAAACACAATTACTATAGAAGTAATATTGTGGAAACTCATAAAAAGAGAAATAAAAAGTATTGGGTTGTCTCCCAACAAGAGCTTTTCTTTAAAGCCTTTTAGCTAGGCGTTGATAATTTTAATGATGCTCACATGGAAGACAAAAAAATGAAGCACAAAGAGAGCATCATATAGCATGTGAAAAACAAGTTTAAGTCTAACATAGTTCCTATGCATAGGAATTTTATAGGGAAAAGATTTAACAAGACAAGCAAAATCTAGCATATGAAAGGAAGCAGAAAGAAACAATAGCAATCTTAAGATAATGAGAGGTAATTTAGTAATATGAAAATTTCTACAACCATATTTTCCTCTCTCATAATAATTGCATGTGGGATCATATTCAAATTCAACAATATAGCTATCACATAACATATTTTCTAATTGCTCCACATGCATGCAAATTTGACACTCTTCCAATATAGTGGGATTAACATCATCTAAAGTCATGACCTCTCCAGTCCCACTTTTATCAAAAATTTCATAAGATTGGTCATACTCCAAAGTAGTGGGATCATTATTACCTAGAGTTCACACTCTTCCAAACCCACTTTTAATATTATTGGAAACATATTCATTATGAGTCTTAAATAAATTTTCAAGATCATAAGAAGCATTATCACCCCAATCAAGATCATTGCAGTAAGTAGTGGACATAGCAAAAATAAGCATCCCCAAGCTTGGGGCTTTGCATATTATTAGCACAATTGAAATTAATAGAATTTATAATAACATCATTGCAATCATGCTTTTCATTCAAGGAGATATCGTCAATCACTTCATAAATTTCTTCTTCTAACACTTCATCACAATTTCCAGATTCACGAATTTCAAGCAAAACTTCATAAAGATAATCTAGTGCACACAACTCACAAGCAATTGGTTCATCATAATTGGATCTCTTTAAAAGATTAGAAAGTGGATGAGGATCCATAACCTTTTTGTTTCTGATTTGGAATAAGTATGCAATTATGCCAAGAGAACAAGAAAACAACTCAATTAAGACATAAAGGCAAAACAAAAAGGGAGGCAAATAAAAAGGAAAATATTTTTGTGTTTTTCTGAAAACATTTTAGAAGTGGGGGAGAGGAAAACGAGAGGCAAATGGCAAATAATGTAAGTGCAAGAGATGAGAGTTTATGATAGGTACTTGGTAGGCTTGATGTAGAACCTCCCCGGCAATGGCACCAGAAATTCTTCCTACTACTTATTGAGCTTGCGTTGATTTTTCCCGTTAAGAGGAAAGGGTGATACAACAAAGTAGAGATAAGTATTTCCCTGAGTTAAAAACCAAGGTATAAATCAAGTAGGAGGTACAAGCAAGTCCCCGATAGATGCACCTGCACAAACTAACAAACACTTACACACACAACGCGAAAAAGGGGTTGTCAATCCCTTCCCGGTCACTAGCATGAGTGAGATCTGATAGAGATAGATATAAAAGATAAGTAAAAGGAAAAATAACGTAAATATAAATAAATTGCAGCAAGGTATTTTTGGGTTTTTATTTTGTAGATCTGAAACCCGGGGGCCATAGTTCTCACTAGAGGCTTCTCTCTTGAAAGAACACATACAGTGGGCAAACAAATTACTGTTGAGCAATTGATAGAAAAGCATGAAGTTATGACGATATCTAAGGCAATGGTCATGAATATAGGCATCACATCCATGAAAAGTAGACCGACTCCTGCCTGCATCTACTGCTATTACTCCACACATCGACCGCTATCCAACATGCATCTAGTGTATTAAGTTATCAAGAACGGAGTAATGCCTTAAGCAAGATAACATGATGCAGATGGATAGATTCAATCAATATGGTAAAACCCCATCTTTTATCCTTAATGGCAACAATACAACACGGGTACAATCACGTCCTAAACAAATGGTTTTAACCCCTTTCCGCGATGGCATTTGGAACCGTCGCCAAGTGAGTGTGTGTGATAGGGTGTCCTTCCCACATGACCTAGAAATCATCGGGGATAGGCCCTCCTGGGACCCAGGCTGGGGCCGTGTGCGATCGGGAGAGGCATCGAAACCTAATCATTTCCATAGGTATGTACATCCCACATGGTAATCCTAGAAAATCATTTCCGTAGGTATGTACATCCCACAAGGTGTATCCTAGAAAATCATTTCCGTAGGTATGTACATCCCACACGGTGAATCCTAGAAAAACATTTCCGTAGGTATGTATATCACACACAGTTCTTTATGCGGAAATGTTTGTGCAAGGTGGCCTAACGCAAACCGTTCGCTGCCGGAAGCCATGTGTGATTGTTAGTTGATCGAACACGCCTACTTTCTAGAAAACCGTGCGGGTTGTTTGAGTTCATTGCCCACGGTGCTGTCGGAGTAACTGTTTGGAACAGAAAACACCAATAAGCAGGGTAATTAGCCTATTATTGATAATCCTTATACTAATCAAACTGATATTTCTTATAAAACACGCCAGATACTTCATATACATATAAAAGCAACCAAGATTTCATAATCGAGTTACATCAGATAGCTTTGGCACTCAGTTATGCCATTACACAACAGCACCAAGTTTCACATGCATCATCAAAAACCTTTGGAAAGTAGCATCATACATGGTAAATAGACAGATGAATCTCATCTGGGAAACTGTAGAAGCGGAAGGCAAATATTCAGGCTTCAGTGATGTTGAATGTCCTTACAACTTTAGGCCAGTGGCTATGGATAATTGCCCGCCCAACCTTCGTCCTCTTCAGCAAGACTTCAATATTGTACCGTGGGTGTTGAATGAATACCTTCCTCGCCTCTTGGCCATGCAGGTGGTTTGAGAGGTAATCATCGGTGAACTGCTTTGAAAAGTACTGAAAACAAAGCTATGCATAAATCACTGTTGTAAATTTTGAAATGGCACAAGGGGTAAAAACAAGGTAAAAGAGTTGGTACCATCCTATAGTTGACTGATTTCTTTTTCATTGTGCAAACAAAGATCTTGTTATTATTCGTCGCAAGTTTCTTCGTCCTAACAATCTTTTTGAGTTTCTTGACTTGACTAATATTCATGGACATCTCATTTCCCCATATGAAAAATGTGTCGAACAGTGGGTCTAAGCATCTCACAGCAAGACCTACATGTGCAACACCAAATTGTAAGAAACCTAAATATTAGAATGATTCCTGCAACTGGACAATAATGTGCTATTAGCCAAAGGAACCTGCTTGAATAAACCTCGATGGTAAACCGCATTGTCTCCCATTGTTTCCCCTCAACACACATAAGGAAGCCCTTGATCAGGTTAACTGAGAGTTTCCATACAATCAGTAGAATATGTATTGAGTACAACCAAATTCGATTGGTGTCACATGCATAACAATACAAAATTGTACCCATAGCAAATGAAAATCAAATTGCAGAACTGAACCAAATAGTTAAATGGACAGCAGACCAAATGAACCAAAATAGTTAACTGAGCACAACATTTTAGAATATAAACATGTAATAGAAGATAAGACAGTTAACAAAACAAAGAATAACTGAGAATAGTACTACAAAATGTAGCAATTGTTGGACCAAAGTGTTAACTAAACATTACATTTGGGAGGACCAAACTGTTAACTGAACATCATATTGCATATTAACATTACAGAGGACAAATCACTAGAAGGCACTGGCGGTGGCCTCGAGAAAACATCACAAACTGTATTTTAAAGTAGACAACCGCGTGGCGGTGTCGAAGGTGGCCTCGAAGACGAGGTGCTCCTCCAAAGATCTGGTAGTTGATACGTCTCCGTCGTATCTACTTTTCCAAACACTTTTGCCCTTGTTTTGGACTCTAACTAACATGACTTGAATGGAACTAACCTGGACCGGCGCTGTTTTCAGCAGAATTCCATGGTGTTATTTTTTGTAGAAATAAAAGTTCTCGAAATTACCTGAAAATCAACGCAGAATTATTTTGGAATATATAAAAAATACCGGAATAAAGATCCACGTCAGGGGGCCACCACCTATCCACAAGGGTGGGGGGCGTGCCCTACCCCTCTAGGCGCGCCGCCCTGCCTCGTGGGCCCCCTGATGCTCCACCGACTTCAACCTTGACTCCATATATTCACTTTTGGGGAGAAAAAAATCAGGGAGAAGGATTCATCGCGTTTTAGGATACGGAGCCGCCGCCAAACCGTAAACTCTCTCGCTAGGGCTGATCTGGAGGCCGTTCGGGGCTCCGGAGAGGGGAATTTGTCGCCATCGTCATCATCAACCTTCCTCCATCACCAATTTCATGATGCTCACCGTCGTGTGTGAGTAATTCCATCGTAGGCTTGCTGGACAGTGATGGGTTGGATGAGATTTATCATGTAATCGAGTTAGTTTTGTTAGAGTTTGATCCCTAGTATCCGCTATGTTTTGAGATTGATGTTGCTATGACTTTGCTATGCTTAATGCTTGTCACTAGGGCCCGAGTGCCATGATTTCAGATCTGAACCTATTATGCTTTCATCAATATATGAGAGTTCTTGACACTATCTTGCAAGTCTATAGTCACCTACTATTTGTTAAGATCCGGCAACCCCGAAGTGACAATAATCGGGACCACTCACGGTAATGACCGTAGTTGTAACATCCCAAATTTTCAATTTGGAATGTTATACATAGATCATCCATGCATATCATATTTTACTGCATTTCGTTTCGCGATCCTCGAAATCCTAAGCAACTCAAGGACCCTCTGAGAGAGTTGGGGATTCCATTGCTTTCATATTTGAATTTTATCAAATATTGAAACGAGGATTTTGGTTTTAATTATTTTTTCTCCGAAAATATTTCATATTAAAAAATATGAGAGGAGATCATATGACTTCTCCAAAATAATTGAAATATTGGAGGAAAAATACTAAAATCAAATATTTGATTTTATTCAGATTTTATTGCCAGTTTATTTGTACTAGAAAAATTTCTTGTTTTTCTAAATTGCATTTTAGGGCCAAAAAATGTTCATCTCGTTCTAAATATTTTATTTAGATGGTGAAATTTGTTTTGGTATTTTTAGATTTTTATTTTATTTTCTAGGATTTATTTAAGTTCCGGCGAAATTATTTTTTTTAAACTCTCAGCGCCCGAATGGGCCGAAGCCCAGCCGAGCCGGCCCGCGCTAGCCCGCGCCTCGTCTCCGACCTGGAGACCGGGAGGCCGCCGCCGTCGCGACCCCGAGTCGGGCCGGGACTCCTCCTCCCCGCACCGCTTTCCCCTTCCCCAAGCAGCCCCCCTCGTTAAATACCCACCGCGGACCCCTCCACCACCACCCGAGCCGCCAACCCCGCCGCCTGACTCGCCCCGCCCCACAGCGTCGTCGCCGCCGCTTAGCTGCGCCGCCGCCGCCCTTTGCCGCGCGCCGCCACTCGCCATTGCTGCCCGCGCCGCCCCGCGCACCCTGCCGCCGCAGCCCCACCTCACCGGAGCCTTGCCAGAGGTATACACCGCCACCGTCGCCGTTCGGTTTTATTTTAAAACCGATCCGGTTTTTTAGAAACCCTAACTTCATTTTTATAGATCGGTTCGCCGGTTTTTCTCGGTTTAGTTACTTTGCGAACGTTCGTCCGTACGTTCGATTTAACGAACGGTTTTCGTACGTTAGTTACAAACAGCGAACGTTCGTTCGTTAGCCTGTTCATCAGTTTTCTTTTTCTCGGATTTTCTGCGATTATTTTCAATCACGATTTCTGATCTGATTTTCGTTTCAGTTTATCTTTTCGCTCGTTTATCGGAATCAGGCGATTCAAGCGTCTAGGTCTTCGTCTCGAAACCCTCTTTCTGTTCAATTAACTTGAACAAGATTTTGGTACTGTAAAATTTGACTTTAGTTCAGATTAGTAAACGGATCTTGTTTCTTTCGCAGTTTGAGTTTTGTTGCTCCGTTTGATTTGATTCTTTTTGCAAATCGGAGTTCTTAAGTTGAACTTTCTAGTCAATTCTTCTCATTTGAGTTTTACCCGTGCTTCTTTGCTTGATTGATTATGTATGATTGTTTGTTTGTGATAGAGTTCCCGTAGTGCGAAGCGTGCTACTACGAGTCCCTAGGTTTTGCGGATCGTCAGCAAGGCAAGTAACACATTGATCATACTCCTTTCATACCCAGTTTTTATGCATTAGTTCCAATCCTCAAACAATGCATGATTAGGATGTGATTAACATGTGGGTTGGGAAGTAGTTGATGAGGTACAACCTATTGCCCTGTTATATTCAAACATTGGGAATTACTTATATGAATTGCTTATATTGCTGCTATGCTCGTAGACGTGGATTGGTTTGAGAGAGTTCATGACAAATGTGAGAGTTATTATTTAATGGTTAACATAAGGTGGCTACTTTAATACACATCTGCGTGGATTGGTAGGGGCACCCTGGAGCACCCAGTGGTTTGCCCGGGCACCTGGAGAACCCAGTGCTTGCCCAAGGGGATCCCGGAGGACCCGTGTGATCACCCTATGGATTGCCACCCAGGCTCAAAGGGACCATAAGATTATTTCATGCTAGAAACTTCCATGTGCAGCCACAAGCTATTATGGGATCTAGCATAGTTGAGTAAGTTGCGTGAAACTCTTGAAGAGGTAGACTAGCAGGTAGTGGGTTGTAGGTGGTCTAGTCTATCTGGAGTAGAGAGTTAATGCTTCTGAAAGACTGAGTCTCGGTCATCCGTTTCTCAAACGCCATGTAATGCGAGAACTCCAACGGAGGCGATCGAGTCTTGTGGGGAAAGTGCGGAAACCTCTGCAGAGTGTACAATCTTATCATGGTTAGCCATGTCCTCGGTTATGGACAATCTTGAGTATCTAGTACTTGGAGTATCCTAAGTATCTCATCACTATTAATTAATATTGTTGGGTTGATAATTACTTTAATTGGGATTGAGTTGGAGGAACCTTCTCAATGATGTTTCAACTACCATGATATATAGTTAAATAAAATTTATTCCTTTGTTGTAGGGAAGAATTGGCTTTTCGCAAAAACTATAACCATAGAGCTTTCCACAGGCCAAATATGCATGTAGTGATAGCATTATTCTGTTCCTGCTCTACTGTGTTATATTGCTAGCATATTCCATGTGCTGACACGTTTTTGGGCTACAACGTATTATGTTGCAGACTTTTCAGATGAGGAGTAAGGTTTGTTAGGTCGTTGCCCTGTAGCTCAGCTATGCCGTTGGAGTTGATGGACTCACTTTATCTTGCAAGCCTTCCGCTGTTATCGTATTAGATGGCCTTAAGCCATATTTTCTGTAATAAGTTCTCTTTTGAGACATTCGATGTAATAAGTGTGTGATTGCTACTCTGTTATAAATCCTTCGAGTACCGTGCGTGTCATCATTACCGATCCAGGGATGACACTGAAGCACAGAGACTTGACCATATGAGGTCAGGATGCTACAGTAGTTTGAGGAGTTCATGTATTCACTATGTGTTAATGCTTTGGTCCGGTACTCTATTAAAAGGAGGCATTAATATCCCTTAGTTTCCAATAGGACCCCACTGCCACGGTAGGGTAGGACAAAAGATGACATGCAAGTTATTTTCCATAAGCACGTATGACTATATTCGGAATACATGCCTACTTTACATTGATGAACTGGAGCTAGTTCTTTGTCACCCTATGTTATGACTGTTACATGATCGATCGCATCCGGCATAATTCTCCATCACCGATGCATTGCCTACGAGCTTTCCATATATTGTTCTTCGCTTATTTACTTTTCCGTTGCTATTATTACAATAACTATAAAACCCTAGAAATATTACTTTGCTACCATTACCACTATTATCATGTTACCTTGCTACTAAATACTTTGCTGCAGATATTAAGTTTCAAGGTGTGGTTGAATTGACAACTCAGCTACTAATACTTGAGAATATTCTTTGGCTCCCCTTGTGTCGAATCAATAAATTTGGGTTGAATGCTCTACCCTCGAAAACTGTTGCGATCCCCTATACTTGTGGGTTCTCAGCGGTCGACACGCATGGCAGCCATAGCGACCTCGTTCACGCGTGAGGACGCATGCTACTCAGCTCCATGTTATACTGCGTGTAAAATGGCTGTGGGCGGCGCTTAATTGAAGGAGGGTGGCAGCGATTTCGGTGGAAGGTATCACTCCGTCAGTTGGGGCATGTGGGATGGGAAATGAGGACGATGGAGTGGGTGGGGTGTGGATTACCTGACCATATCGACGAGGTCGCGCTGCAAGAAGAAGGGTCGGTGGCGAGGAGGCCGCGCAGCAAGAAGTAGGGTGGCCGGCGAGGAGGCGGCGCTACATGAAGAAGGGTCGCCGACAAGGAGGCGGCGCTGCAGGAAGAACAGTCGCCGGCGAGGAGGCTGAGCTGCCAGTAAGCAGTTGTGATGGTTTGAACTTGGAAAGCAAGGAGGAACAGTGGAAATGTGGCTTTTGGTAGGAAGGAGGGGGCGGGGAGATAGATATTTCCACGGTGGAAAAAAAATTAGCTCGGTACCGCGAGAAACTGGCGCGCAAGTGTGGTTCAAGCGGGGACGGTGGACTGTAGATGACGCTTCCTGCATAAGCCAGACAAGACGGTGCCCCAAGATATTTTATATCGCATCCCACACGATTCTTTCTTGTAAACTGTTTGTGGTATACCTGATTTTTTCATTATGTTTTGAAAGACAAAATGGTGTTACGGAGGGAAAGGATGGTGTTTGAATTGCTAGAACATTTACATACAGTGAACATGCAACTAGTACATGAGTGTCATGTTCAAATTTGGAATTATTCTAGGTTTGTTTGGCATTTTTATGCATTAATTGAGTTTCTGCGCATTTAATGTGCATAATTCAAATTTGAACTACAAGCACATGCTGCAATGCACCAAAGTTTGCTGAAACATCACATGTGTGTCTTTGGGTGAATTTATAGGTCCCATGCAAGAAATGGGAATAAAATTCAAACATCTGGGCGTCGTGGCTCGGCCGGAGTGATTGAGAAACTTGGTTTTTTAATTCCTGTAAATCCAAAACACAGCTGAAAGTCATGAAACTTGGCATGGTGTCATGACATGGCACCAACATGCTGCGGTAAACTTTTAGACCGAATTGGAACAAGCTTTGGTGTAAGATTCTCGCAAACCGGAGCTTCCCTCAATAAGGCTCCTGGTTCCGAGAGGGAACATGTCACCTCCGTGTGCGAAACGACATACGTACACTGCCTTCTCCCGCCTAAATTTTTGTACACTGGCAGATTAGACCAAATAGAAGTATCATGCTAAATTTTGGAATTATTCCGTGTTCGTTAGGCCTTTTTTATACATTAATTGAGTTTCGGCACATTTAATGTGCATAATTCAAATTTGAACTACAAGCACATGCTCCAGTGCACCAAAGTTGTTTGAAAAATCACATGTGTGTCCTTAGGTGAATTTCTAGGTCCCATGCAAGAGATGGGAGTGAAATTCAAACATTTGGGTGTCGTGGCTCACCGGAAAGATTGAGAAACTTGGTTTTTTAATTCCTGTAAATCCCAAACACGCCTGAAAATCATGAAATTTGGCATGGTGTCATAACATGGCACCAACATGCTACGGTAATTTCTTTGGCCGAATTGGGACAAGCTTTGGTCTATGCTTCTTGCAAACCGGAGCTTCCCTCAAGAAGGCTTGTGGTTCCGAGAGGGAACGTGTCACCTCTGTGTGCGGAACGACATACGTACACTACCTTCTCCCACCTTAATATTTTTACATAGCCATATTAGACCAAATAGAAGTACCGTGCTAAATTCTGGAATTATTCTGGGTTAATTTGGCCTTTTTATACATTAATTGAGTTTCGGCGCATTTAATGTGCATAATTCAAATTTGAACTACAAGCACAGGCTCCAGTACACCAAAGTTGTTTGAAAAATCATATGTGTGTTCTTGGGTGAATTTCTAGGTCCCTAGCAAGAGATTGGAGTGAAATTCAAACATCTGGGCGTCGTGGCTTGGCTGAAAAGATTGAGAAACTTGGTATTTTAATACCAGTAATTCCAAAACACGCCTGAAAATCATGAAACTTGGCATGGTTTCATGACATGGCACCAACATGATGCAGTAATTTCTTTGGCAGAATTGGGACAAGCTTTGATGTAAGCTTCTTGCAAACCGGAGCTTCCCTCAAGAAGGCTCGTGGTTCCGAGAGGGAACGTGTCATCTCCGTGTGTGAAACGACATATGTACACTGCCTTCTCCCGCCTTAATTTTTTTACACAGACAGATTAGACCAAATAGAAGTATCGTGCTAAATTTTGGAATTATTCCAATTTCGTTTGGCCTTTTTTATACATTAAGTGAGTTTCTGTGCATTTAATATGCATAATTCAAATTTGAACTACAAGCATGTGCTCCAATGCACCAAAGTTGTTTGAAAAATCACATGTGTGTCCTTGGGTGAATTAGTAGATCTCATGCAAGAGATGGGAGTGAAATTCAAACATTTGGGCGTCGTGGCTCGGCCAGAAAGATTGAGAAACTTGGTTTTTTAATTCCTATAATTCCAAAACACGCCTGAAAATCATGAAACTTGGCATGGTGTCATGACATGGCACTAACATGCGGCGGTAATTTCTTTGGCCGAATAGGGACAAGCTTTGGTGTAAGCTTCTTGCAAGCCGGAGCTTCCCTCAAGAAGGCTCATGGTTCCGAGAGGGAACGTGTCACCTCCGTGTGCGAAACGGCATACATACACTGCCTTCTCCCGCCTTAATTTTTTTACGCAGCCAGATTAGAACAAATAGAAGTACCGTGCTAAACTTTGGAATTATTCCGGGTTCGTTTGGCCTTTTTTATACATTAATTGAGTTTCGGCGCATTTAAGGTGCATAATTCAAATTTGAACTACAAGCACAGGCTCCAGTGCACCAAAGTTGTTTGAAAAATCACATGTGTGTCCTTGGGTGAATTTCTAGGTCCCATCCAAGAGATGTGAGTGAAATTCAAACATCCGGGCGTCGTGGCTCAGCCGGAAAATATTCAGAAACTTAGTTTTTTAATTCCCGTAATTCCAAAACACGCCTGAAAATCATGAGACTTGGCATGGTCTCATGACATGGCATAAACATGTTGCGGTAATTTTTTTGGCCGATTTGTGAAGGCGCACACATTAACAATCAACAAAGTCATTTTGGAACAAGTGATGTCACATTACAAATCGGAAACACAAGTATTATAGAAACCATGGGCGTTCGACTTACCAATTACATGCGGCTATGCGTCCTCTTTTTTTATTGGCTAGAGGTGTTGTGGGGTAGCTATTTCAGTACGGCAGGCGTGCGATCAGACCCCTGCGCATGATCATCGGGAGGAGAGCCCTTTGACCGCTACGCACCACGCACCTCCCTCCCAACGTCTCCATTAATGGCGCCCGAGCACCTGTTCTACGGCGTGGCTATATGTCTCACTGGACTGAGATTTAATAGAGAAAAATGAAAATCTGAAAATAAAGTTTTGCACGGATCTTGATCTAAGATCCGACAGACCTATATAGCATCGACTGCGATTATAGCAAGCATGATGAATATAAGGATGATGACATTGGATAATAATTTTCTTACATATTTATAAACATAATTAAAAAAGCCACATGCGGCAACGCTCGAAATACACAAGGGCAAAAGAAGAAGGAAGACAACGATCTGGCTCGCTAATCTCTACTTTCTTGATGCGTTGCTGCAGGCCGCGGGAACTAGTCTCCGCGGCGAGCGGCGACGAGCTCTTTCTTGTCCTCAAGATGCTGCTTGAGAGCATCCACATATTCCTCCACCAGCCTTCTGCGCTTGATACGTAGCATGGTACTCTCGTCCATAAGTTTCTCGACGATGATGCCGGTCCTCTTCAACAAGGCAGTGGTCTGCTCCTGCTGCTCCGCACTTTCGACGATCTTCGCCCTCATCAGGTCGCGCTCGGCCCGGAGCTTCGCATTGCTCTCATTTAGTTGCCGGATGACGTCGGTAGATTGTTCAAACAAGGCTTTCAGGTCATCCTACAACCTCGCCCACCTAGAGATCTGATCCATTTGCCTAAGGACGAGGGCACGCATGCACCTATAAGAGTCGTCGCCTGCCCGCGAGACATTTTGCCAAGCCACCACGGCGCGGGAGGACATCTCTGCTGTATTCGCGGCGCGGCGGGACATCTCTTCTGCTTCCACGGCGCGGCCGGACTAGTCTGCTGCATCGACGGTGCGGCGGGTCCTCCGTACTGACCTCACTGCTGCTATGGCCGTGCGGCGGGACATGTTGGCTGCTTTTGCGATGAGGCGGGACATCTCTCGTGCTTCCGCTTCCAGGCTCGCCTCTGCCTGGTGGCAATCTCTCGACCCAGAACTCATGCTGGCCGTGCCGGACGCAAGGGAACGATGATGGATGACTTGTTTGTTTTTGACGTTTTGTGGATGAGGAGTTGAGGAGGAATGTGCAGTCATCTTGGAGTAGTAGTATTTATAACCGCATAGTAATACGCTCTTAAGTGGGAAACTGTTTAGGTTTTGATTGGTGTGAACATGTTTCAATTCGGAATGTGACGGGACGTGGCCTCCCTGTTCTTTTAAAAAAATTGTGACAGGGCGCATGCTCAAAATTTACTGACGGTTATAAGCGTGACACTATTCCCGGAAGGCGCAACGTGGGCACGTACACCTTCTTGGCCGCGTACGTGGCGTTTGCACCATAGAGTGCACCGCAATAGGCAATGACAGCACACGTCTTGTTCCAACAACCGTGCGCGCTCGTTATTACCATCACACATGCTTCTTTTAATTAGAATTGGTGTGCCCATCTAGCATGCATACGTTCATCTATCTAATTGTTTCAGTTTGTTGTGGCTAATCACAAATAGTTCATCCATGTGAAGTGTATGCCATCAATCGCAGACACTTTGATCTGGCTTACCCGTTTCTGTTCTGTTGCCTACTCGCAAACAGTTAATCCTTCTGAAGCGTATGCCCTCAATCACACACACCTTGATCTGGCTGACCATTTAATTTGTGTTTCCTAATCACAAATAGTTCATCCGAGTGAACCATATGTTGTATAATCACAAACAGTTCATCCGAGTGAACCGTATGTACATCGCCCACGCCTTCATCTGGCTGCCCATTACTTTTGTTCCTCCTCATCGAAAATGGTTAATTGAACTGAACCGTATTCCCTGAATCACACACACAACTAAAATCTAAACCGTGTTTGATGCATCCTCCATCGCAAACGTTTTGCCCCTTTTTTGACGATTTTTTTACACCACCATTTGCGATTATGGCATCGCACACAGTTTCACCGAAGGGTCTGTGATCGTAGTGTCGCATTAGCAGCATCCTGCAGTAGTGCAAATACGTGCCTCGCTACCCCTACTGTCACTGGGTGAGGACACCGCAAAATTGAACCCATCACAAAGCACCTCTCCCATTGCAAGAAAAACCAATCTAGTTGGCCAAACCAAATTGATAGATCGGAGAGAAACACAAAGCTATATTAATCATGCATAAAATAGTTCAGAGAAGACTCAAATAATAATCATAGATAATCTGATCATAAATCTAAAATTCATCAGATGTCAACAAATGCATGCAAAAGAAGATTACATCGAATAGATCTCCAAGAACATCGAGGAGAACATTGTATTCAAGATCAAAGAGAGAGAAGAAGCCATCTAGCTTCTAGCTATGGACCCATAGGTATATGGTAAACTACTCACACATCATCGGAAGGGCAACAAGGTTGGTGTAGAAGCCCTCCATGACCGAATCCCCCTCCGACGGAGTGCCGAAAAAGGCCCCAAGATGGGATCTCACGAGAACAGAAGCTTGCGGCGGTGGAAAAGTATTTTTGGTGTGCCCTCTGACGTAAGGGGGATATTTGGGTATTTATAGAGCAGAGATTAGGGTTAGAAGAGCCATGTTGGGCCCACATGCCTAGGGTGCGCGCCCCTAGGGCTTGTGGCCCCCTTGTGGGTCTTCTGGCCTCTTCCCAAAGCTTCGTGGTTGTCTTCTGGTCCAAGAAATTTCCTCAAAAAGTTTCATTCTGTTTGGACTCCATTTGGTATTGATTTTCTGTAGAAGACAAAAACAGGGAAAAACAGTAGTTGGCACTGGGCACTAGATTAATAGGTTAATCCAAAAAATGAAATAAAATAGCATATTAATGCATATAAAACATACAAGATACATAATATAATAGCATGGAACAATAAAAAATTATAGATACGTTGGAGACGTATCAAATTACATAAGTGACTACACACATAACATTCCCACACACCAAAGTAATCAATTAGATGCATACTAAACTAGGAGAAGCGAGCATCTAATCATCTCCTTCTTGTTGTGACAACGCTTGCCATTGCTCTGCTTCCGGCTGGATCCCTAGCCGTTTTGGGGAAGGGGCACTTCCTCATGTCAACGATGCGTCTGTACATCTTGTACAACGTGAGCTTTGTTGAGTTTCTCCATCCAGGCCGAGTGCCAAGCACGCTTGTCCTTGTTGCTGGAATCCTTTTTGTTTCTATAGTAGGGGTCGATGATGGCGTCGGTGAGGTGAGCTAGTGAGTCCTTCTCATTCTTCTTGCTACCCCAGATCATGTATTGGCCCTGGATGTCAACAAGATTCTGGTAGGCTATGCCCAAATTTTTGAGCACAATTACATCGTTGGTGATGTCCATCATAGCAAACATGTAGTGGGGGGTGTTAACAAACCTGGCGAAACGCTGGCAAGGCCTTGTGGCCAGGCAGTAGTGGTAGACGAGGACGTGATTGCGCACACACATCTCGGTGATAGCAACCTTGGGACAAGAGGTGGCACAAGCACAGGTGTACTCGAGGTCAAACCCGACCACGTTGTACGTCTCCTTAGCAAGCAACAGCTCCATGTTGTGGACGGAATGCTCCACCCAGACTAGGTTGTTGGTGTAGACCACCGAGAGCTCAGTGAACCTTCTGTGGGTATCCACCACGTCACGCATGGTGAACTGCTACTCGTCATCGACAGCCGCTCGGAACACCATTGGAGCCGCGCAAGATACCCTCTAACAGTTTTTCATGGTGGGTGTGCTTCTTGCAATACTGGGACGTGATCGATAGGTTGAAGAGACACAAGGGTTAAATGGCCACTATAATAAATGGGGGCCGGCCGGCCTATAATCGTCACGTATTGTCATCGTGTTCATAGTGGAGGATTCCAGTGCACGCTTGAGCACCCCACACGTGTTTCAATTAACCATGCGTGGGCTTGAAGAGGCGCCAAATGTATCATTGGTGAGCCTATTCCCACGCAACCATGCAGTTTACGGCACGCAACTGATGACCCACAAGTGTAGGGGATCTATAGTAGCCTTTTCGATAAGTAAGAGTGTCAAACCCACCGAGGAGCAGAAGGAAATGATAAGCAATTTTCAGTAAGGTATTCTCTGCAAGCACTGAAATTATCGATAATAGATATTTTTGTGATAAGGTAATTTGTAATGAGTAGCAAGTTCACATGACTACTTATAGCAAGACTTCTCCCATGTCCTCAGGAACAAAACGTAACTTCTCACAAAGCATATTCATGTTCATAATCAGAGGGGTATTAATATTCATAAAGGATCTGAACATATGATCTTCCACCAAGTAAACCAACTAGCATCAACTACAAGGAGTAATCAACACTACTAGCAACCCACAGGTACCAATCTGTGGTTTGGATACAAGGATTGGATACAAGAGATGAACTAGGGTTTGAGATGAGATGGTGCTGGTGAAGATGTTGATGGAGATTGACCCCCTCCCGATGAGAGGATCATTGGTGATGACGATGGTGATGATTTCCACCTCCCAGAGGGAAGTTTCCCCGGTAGAACAGCTCTGCCTGAGCCCTAGATTGGTTCCGCCAAGGTTCCGCCTCGTGGCGGCGGAGTTTCGTCCCGTGAGCTAGCTTATGATTTTTTCTCGGATGAAAGACCTCATATAGAAGAAGATGGGCATCAGAGGGCCACCAAGGGGGCCACGAGGCAGGGGGCGCGCCCAGGGGGTAGGGCGCGCCCCCACCCTCGTGGCTACGGTGTGGGCCCCCTCTAGTACTTCTTTCACCCAATACTTTATATATATTTTGAAACGTGCTCCCATGAAGTTTCAGAACTTTTGGAGATGTGCAGAATAGGTCTCTAATATTTGCTCCTTTTCCATCCCAGAATTCCAGCTGCCGGCATTCCCCCTCTTCATGTAAACCTTGTAAAATAAGAGAGAATAGGCATACTTATTGTGACATAATGTGTAATAATAGCCAATAATGGAATAAATATCGATATAAAAGCATGATGCAAAATGTACGTGTTAACTCCCCCAAGCTAAGACCTCGCTTTTCCTCAAGCGAAAGCTGAAATCGAAAAATATGTCCACATGTTTAGAGATAGAGGTGTCGATAAAATAAAATACGGACATGAGGGCATCCTGATCATTCTTAGAACAGCAACATATATATATTGGCATATGATCTCTTATGCTAAAGTAACAATTCAATCACAATTTCAAGTATGAATCATAAACTTCATTGAGAACCATCAAACTCTAATGTCAGTCATTGAGGCAATTGCAATTTATCATAACATAGGAAAGAGTCAATATAAGAGCTTTTCAGCATAGTCCACATACTCAACTATCATTTAGTCTTTCACAATTGGTAACACTCACGCAATATTTATGGGTATGAAGTTTTAATCGGACAGAGAGAAAGATAGGGGCTTATAGTTTTGCCTCCCAACATTTTACCTCAAGGGTAATGTCAACAATAATAGTTCATGAAAACTCACATCCAATTAGCTATATATATTAGGATCTTTCCAACACATTGTGCTTGCCAAAGGATTAAATGTAAAAAGGAAAGGTGAATATCACCATGACTCTTTGCATGAAGTATAAGACAAGAATAAAATATAGGCCCTTCGCAGAGGGAAGCAAAGGTTGTCATGCGCTTTTATGGTTGGATGCACGAAATCTTAATCCAAAGAACGTCACTTTATATTGCCACTTGTGATATGGACCTTTATTATGCAGTCCGTCACTTTTATTTCTTCCATATCACAAGATCGTATAAAGCTTATTTTCTCCACACTAATAAGTCATACATATTTAGAGAGCATTTTTATTGCTTGCGCCGATGACAACTTACTTGAAGGATCTTACTCAATCCATAGGTAGGTATGGTGTACTCTCATGGCAAAAACGGGTTTAGGGATATTTGGAAGCACAAGTAGTATCTCTACTTGGTGCAAAGAAACTGGCTAGCATGAGAGGAAAAGGCAAGCTCAACATGTTGGATGATTCATGAAAATATAATTTATCTTAGATGTAAGAAAACATAACCCATTATGTTGTCTTCCTTGTCCAACGTCAACTCTTTAGCATATCATACTTTAATGAGTGCTCACAATTATAAAAGATGTCCACGATAGTATATTTATATGTGAAAACCTCTCTTTCTTTATTACTTCCTATTAATTGCAACGATGACCAAAACTATGTTTGTCAACTCTCAACAACTTTTGTTCATCATACTCTTTATATGTGAGCTCATTACTCTCCATAAGATCCATATGATCTCTTTATTTCTTTCTATTTCTTCTTTTTTTATTCCCTCAAGATCATAGCAAGATAATCAAGCCCTTGACTCAACACTAACCTTTATTATATATAGCTCATGGACTCGATTACATAAGAATATCATAAAGCAAAACTCACAACTAGATCATACTAAAACTTTATTCTACTAGATCAAGATATTATCAAAAGGATCTAACTAAGAAAAATGGTAAAGATAAAAGTGATGGTGATATGATACCGGGGCACTCCCCCAAGCTTGGCAGTTGCCAAGGGGAGTGCCCATACCCGATGCTCAGTTCTTCTTTGTTGGTGAAGAAGGTGATGGTTTTGTTGTTGGAGTAGGCCTCTTCCTCAATTTGTGCTTGAGGATAGAATTTTGATCCCTTAGGTCATCGATCTCCTGCTCAAGGCTTAATATCTTCTTGCATAATTCCTGTTTGTTTTCCTACAAGAGGGGAAAAGGTATAAACTCGATCTTAGGTTTCTTTGCTCTATCTGGGAGGCTTCACCTTTTGGACTCCACATGCATGTCCCCAGGTTGATGTAATGGGACTTTATCTTCATCTGAGCTCGTCTCCTCCTTTCCCTTAGGTTCATAGTCCTCTTATTGTTCCGTAGTCCAACCATAATGCTCCACATCCCCATACACCTTAGGATCAGCAAGGTAGTAAGCCGCATAGCTTTCTCCTTTTGAATCCTGGGATGACATATTGCTCTAATCTACAGCAGGAACAGCTCAAAACAAAGACAAGAGATATTTGCGTGATACGGTGGTCAAAACCTTCAGGAGATTATATAGTGAATTTTTTTACCGACCAAAAGAAGTATCGTGCAAGAAAACGGAGTCCGGAGAGCACATGAGATGCGCACGAGGCAGGGGGCGCACCCAGGGGGTAGGGTGCGCCCTCCACCCTCGTGGAAGCCTCGTTTCCTTTCCGGTCTGCTTCTTATTTTCCTATTTTTTATATATTCCAAAACGGAGAAATATTGCCATTAGAACTGTTTTGGAGTCAGTTTACTTACTGTACCATGTACCTATTCATTTTCGGAGTCTGAAACATTCCGAAAAGTGTCCCTTATGTATTCCTCGAGGGTTATGGTTTCAATAATATTAGTTTCAACATTTATGGGATTACCTGAGATATAATGTTTGATTCTTTGACCGTTCACCACCCTTGGATGTGTGCCTTCGAAGTTGTTGATTTTATGGCACCGGAACGGTAGACCTCCTCGATGATGTAAGGACCTTCCCATTTATAGAGGAGTTTGCCTGCAGAAAATCTTAAACGAGAGTTGTATCGCAATACATAATCACCTACATTAAACTCACGCTTTTCTATCCTTTTGTCATGCCATCTTTTAACTTTTTCTTTAAACAACTTGGCATTTTCATAGGCCTGGGTTCTCCATCCATCAAGTGAGCCAATGTCAAATAACCTCTTCTCACCGGCAAGTTTGAAATCATAATTGAGCTCTTTAGTGGCCCAATATTCCTTATGTTCTAATTCGAGAGGTAGGTGACATGCTTTTCCATAAACCATTTTGTACGGAGACATACCCATAGGATTTTTATATGCAGTTCTATAAGCCCATAATGCATCATCAAGTTTCTTGGGCCAATTCTTTCTAGATCTATTAACAGTCTTTTTCAAAATTAATTTGAGCTCTCTGTTACTCAATTCTACTTGGCCACGAGACTGTGGATGATATGGAGATGCAATTCAATGATTTACGAAAGGCACCATGAATAAAATGTGAACCACCATCAGTCATTACGTATCTAGGGACTCCAAACCTCGAAAAAATAACTTCTTTAAGCATCTTAATAGAGGTGTTATGATCAGCACTACTAGTTGGAATAGCTTCTACCCACTTAGTAACGTAACCAACAACAACTAAAATATGAGTATACCCATTAGAGGAAGGAAACGGTCCCATAAAATCGAAGCCCCAAACATCAAATGGTTCAATAACGAGTGAATAATTCATAGGCATTTCTTGACGTCTACTAATATTACCAATTCTTTGACATTCATCACAAGATAAGACAAACTTATGGGCATCCTTGAAGAGAGTAGGCCAATAAAACCGAATTGTAATACCTTATGTGCAGTTCTGTCTCTAGCATGGTGTCCTCCATAAGCCTCAAAGTGACACATGCGTAGGATCTATTCCTGTTCATGCTCAGGTACACATCGTCTAATAACACCACCTACTCCTTCTTTATAAAGATGTGCGTCATCCCAGAAGTAATGTCTTAAATCATAGAAAAACTTTTTCTTTTGCCGGTATGTGAAACTAGGTGGTATAAATGTAGCAACAATGTAATTAGCATACCATGGAGCAGTATGAGAAGCATTTATGACATCTAATTGTTCATCAGGAAAGCTATCATCCATAGGTAGTGGGTCATCAAGAACATTCTCTAACCTAGACAAGTTGTCTATAACGGGATTCTTAGCTCCCTTTCTCTCAATAATATGTAAATCAAATTCTTGTATCAAGAGAACCCATCTAATAAGTCTAGGTTTAGCATCTTTCTTTTCCATAAGATATTTAATAGCAGCATGATCAGTGTGAATAGTTACTTTAGAATCAACAATATAAGGTCTGAACTTATCACAAGCAAATACAACTGCTAAGAATTCCTTTTTAGTAGTAGCATAATTTCTCTGGGCATTGTCTAGAGTTTTACTAGCATATTGAATAACATTTAATTTTTTTATCAACTCTTTTTCCTAAAACAGCCACTACAGCATAATCACTAGCATCACACATAATTTCAAAGGGTAAATTCCAATCAGGTGGCTGAACAATAGGTGCGGAAATCAAAGCTTTCTTAAGTATTTCAAATGCTTCTACACAATCATCATCAAAGACAAAAGGAATATCTTTTTGTAATAGGTTAGTCAGAGGCCGGGAAATTTTTGAGAAGTCCTTAATGAACCTCCTATAAAAACCAGCATGACCAAGGAAACTTCTTATACCTTTGATGTCCTTGGGACACGGCATCTTTTCAATAGCATCAACTTTAGCTTTGTCAACTTCAATACCTCTTTCAGAAATTTTATGCCCCAAGACAATACCTTCATTAACCATAAAGTGGCACTTCTCCCAATTCAAGACAAGGTTAGTTTCTTCACATCTCTACAAAACTCGATCAAGGTTGCTCAAGCAATCATCAAAAGAAGATCCATAAACAGAGAAATCATCCATGAAAACTTCACAAATCTTTTCACAGAAGTCAGAGAATATAGCCATCATGCATCTTTGAAAGGTAGCAGGTGCATTACATAAACCAAAAGGCATACATCTATAAGCAAAGGAACCAAAAGGGCAAGTAAAAGTAGTCTTTTCTTGATCATCAGCTGACACGGGTATTTGAGAGAAACCAGAGTAACCATCTAGAAAGCAAAAATGTGTATGTTTGGATAATATTTCTAGCATTTGATCAATGAAAGGCAAAGGGTAATGATCTTTTTTAGTAGCTTTATTTAATTTAAGGAAATCAATCACCATCCTATAACCTGTAATAATTCTTTGCGGAATCAATTCATCTTTATCATTAGGAGCGACAGTAATACCTCCTTTATTAGGGACACAATGGACAGGGCTTACCCACTAACTATCAGCAACAGGATAAATTATACCTGCTTCAAGGAGCTTTAATATTTCCTTTCTTACCACTTCTTTCATCTTAGGATTTAGCCGTCGTTGGTGATCAATAACTGTTTTGGCGTCTTTATCCAAATTTATTTTGTGTTGACATAGGGTGGGACTAATGCCCTTAAGATCATCAAGAGTATATCCAATAGTAGGACAGTGCTTCTTCAGAGTTTTCAATAATCTCTCTTCTTCATGCTCTGAAAGGTTAGAACTAATAATAACAGGATATATCTTCTTTTCATCAAGATAAGCATATTTAAGAGTATCAGGCAATGGTTTAAGCTCAAACACGGGATCACCCTTGGGTGGAGGAGGATCCCCTAGGATTTCAACAGACAAGTTGTGTTTCAGAATAGGTCCCTATTTAAATAATACTTCATCTATTTCCCTTCTTTCATTCATAAACATATCATTTTCATGGTCTAGCAAATATTCTTCTAAAGGATCAGTAGGAGGAACGTCAATAGAAGAAAGACCAATAATTTCATCTTACTAGGAAATTCTTTATCATGGGTTTGTCTATGAAATTTAGCAAAATTAAACTCATGAGACATATCCCCTACACCAACAGAAACAATATACTTGTTGCAGTCTATCTTAGCATTAACAACATTCAAGAAAGGTCTACCAAATATAATGGGACAAAAGATATCTTGTGGGGAACCAAGAACAAGAAAATCAGCAGGATATTTAACCTTCCCACACAAGACTTCAACATCTCTAACAATCCCAATCGGTGGAATAGTATCTCTATTGGCAAGTTTAATGGTAACATCAATCTCTCTTCTATCAAAGTAGGTGATATATCATGCATAATTTCTTGGTACAAGGAATGAGGTATTCAACTTGCACTAGCACCCATATCACATAAGCCATGATAGCAATGATCTCCTATTTTAACAGAAATAACAGGCATGCCTACAACAGGTCTATGTTTATTTTTAGCATCAGGTCTAGCAATTCTAGCAGCTTCATTGCAGAAGTAAATAACATGCCCATCAATATTACCTGCCAAGAGATCTTTAACCATAGCAATTCTAGGTTCAAATTTAATTTGCTCAGGGGGTTTAGGTGTCTTAATATTACTTTTGTTAACCACAGTTGAAGCTTTAGCATGATTCTTTATTCTAACAGGGAAATGTGGTTTCTCAATATAAGCAGTAGGAACAAGAGGATCATTTAAGTGATAGTCTTTTCTGCAACTTTAATAGGTGCAACTACTTTTACTTTAATGGGAGGATTATATTTAAACCACTTCTCCTAAGGGAGATCAAAATGAGTAGCAAAGGATTCACAGAAAGTAGCTACTATCTCATAGTCAAGTCCATATTTAGTGCTAAATTCACGAAAAGCATCGGTATCCATAAAAGTTTTAACACAATCAAGCTTAGGTGTTATACCTGACTCCTTACCTTCATTGAGGTCCCAATCTTTAGAGTTGCGTTTAATTATTTTCTATAAATCCCATTTGAATTCAATAGTCTTCATCATAAAAGATCCAGTACAAGAAGTATCGAGCATGGAGAGATTACTAAGAGAAAGCCGAGCATAAAAATTTTGAATAATCATTTCTCTTGAGATCTCATGATTGGGGCATGAATATAACATTGACTTAAGCCTCCCCAAGCTTGAGCGATGCTTTCTCCTTCGTGAGGCCAAAAATTATATATATAATTACGATCACGATGAACAAGATGCATAGGATAAAACTTCTGATGAAATTCCAATTTCAATCGCTTGTAGTACCATGATCCCATATCATCACATAGCCTATACCATGTCAATGCCTCTCCCTTCAAAGATAAAGTGAAGAACTTCTTAATAATAACATCACCGGGCATACCTGCAAGCTTAAATAATCCACAAACTTTATCCACATAGATTAAGTGTAAATCGGGATGCAATGTTCCATCATCTGTGAAAGGATTAGCTAGCAGTTTCTGTATCATACCCGAAGGAATTTCAAAGTAAAAAATTTCAGTGGGTTCAGTAGGTTGAGGAATAACTCTTTGCTCTACTGGTCGGGGTGAAGATACCCCAAACAAGCCCCTCCAAGGATTATGTTCCATAGTAACAAGTGGCAGTAAATTCCAGCATACTATATAAATTTTTCCTTACCAAATTCCACCTACCAAAGGTGCTTCACTCCCCGGCAACGGCGCCAGAAAAGAGTCTTTGTGACCCACAAGTGTAGGGGGTCTATCGTAGCCTTTTCGATAAGTAAGAGTGTCGAACCCAACGAGGAGCAGAAGGAAATGATAAGCAGTTTTCAGCAATGTATTCTCTGCAAGCATTGAAATTATCGGTAACATATAGTTTTATGATAAGGTAATTTGTAACGAGTAGCAAGTAATAAAAGTAAATAAGGTGCAGCAAGATGGCCCAATCCTTTTTATAGCAAAGGACAAGCCTGGACAAACTCTTATATGAAGGAAAGCGCTCCCGAGGACACATGGGAATTATCGTCAAGCTAGTTTTCATCTTGTTCATATGATTCACGTTCGGTACTTTGATAATTTGATATGTGGGCGGACCGGTGCTTGGGTACTGTCCTTACTTGGACAAGCATCCCACTTATGATTAACCCCTATTGCAAGCATCCGCAACTACAACAGAAGTATTAAGGTAAACCTAACCATAGCATGAAACATATGGATCCAAATCAGCCCCTTACGACGCAACGCATAAGCTAGGGTTTAAGCTTCTGTCACTCTAGCAACCCATCATCTACTTATTACTTCCCAATGCCTCCCTCTAGGCCAAAACAATGGTGAAGTTTCATGTAGTCGACGTTCACACGACACTACTAGAGGGATGACAACATACATCTCATCAAAATATCGAATGAATACCAAATTCACATGACTACTTATAGCAAGACTTCTCCCATGTCCTCAGGAACAAACGTAACTACTCACAAAGCATATTCATGTTCATAATCAGAGAGGTATTAATATGTATAATGGATCTGAACATATGATCTTCCACCAAGTAGACGAACTAGCATCAACTACAAGGAGTAATCAACACTACTAGCAACCCACAGGTACCAATCTGAGGTTTGGATACAAAGATTGGATACAAGAGATGAACTAGGGTTTGAGATGAGATGGTGATGGTGAAGATGTTGATGGAGATTGACCACCGCCTGATGAGAGGATCGTTGCTGATGACGATGGTGATGATTTCCCCCTCCTGGAGGGAAGTTTCCCCGGCAGAACAACTCTGTCGGAGCCCTAGATTGATTCCGCCAAGGTTCCGCCTCGTGGCGGCGGAGTTTCGTCCCGTGAGCTAGCTTATGATTTTTTGTCGGACGAAAGACCTCATATAGCAGAAGATGGGCATCAGAGGGCCACCAGGGGGCCCACGAGGCTGGGGGCGTGCCCAGGGGGGTAGGGCGTGCCCCCCACCCTCGTGGCTAGGGTGTGGTCCCCCTCTGGTACTTCTTTCGCCCAATATTTTTTATATATTCTGAAACGTGCTCCCATGAAGTTTCAGGACTTTTGGAGATGTGTAGAATAGGTCTCTAATATTTCTCCATTTCCAGCCCAGAATTCTAGCTGCCGGCGTTCCCCCTCTTCATGTAAACCTTGTAAAATAAGAGAGAATAGGCATAAGTATTGTGACATAATGTGTAATAACATCCCATAATGCAAAAATATCGATATAAAAGCATTATGCAAAATGGACGTATCAGCAACCACGCAAGCTTCTCGCCCGACTAGTTTGGCCACGCATCGGCTAGAAGAGGGGCAAATCGTGGGTGTTTATTGGCAAAAATCTTTGCAAAAACAAAGTGTGTGGAATGAATTCGATCATAATTTTACACATGAGTGATGAGGTTAAAGTTACACAGAAGGGTGATGATGGACACTCGAGTGAGATAATTAAATCTACATTCTAGAGGGCACACGGTCGAAGAAACCAACTGTGTGCAATAATGTCCAAGATCGCAGTCGAGTTAGCTATGCAAAGCTTTTGCCATGAGATCGACAAGGCAAACAGATTTAAGAATGGTTAATAAAATCTAAGTCCATTGCATATTAAGGTTAAAATAGTACTACCAATATACGGGTCTCGTACGGTGCCATTTCAACGATTGTACCACAAAAGCCCGAAATATTATAAGGTTCAAATTTCAGAGACATATGGCTCAAATTCGAAGATTACAAGGTTCAAACTAATATTAGAAATGAAATTCAGCTCATTTAGCTGCAAACGCCCACATTGATCATTTGAACATGGATATAAGAGAGATTTAAACTAATATTACCACTTCTAAGGCTAGTTTCGAAACCTAATAATTTTTGTAAAGGGATCAGCCACTGACAAGTCATGTATGGGGTTCACACAATGACTTCCGATTACTTTGTCATCCGAAGTTCCAAAATGAATTTTAGCTTTTTCGGAGTCTTGTCCATTCTGTCGCAGCTGCTGGCGCTGATCAACAAACCATTCATTTTTGTGAAATAAATGTAGGGCAAACCTCATTACCTTCAACACCCTTGTTCTGATAACAAAGAACATGGCGAAAATAATCTTCGGTAAGGTCCATCGGTCGGAGTTCAAAGTAATTTCTGAGAGATGCAGATTCGGGCATTCGATGTGATTGTTATATTGTATCACATTATCCACCACCGGGCCTAATATTATCTGCAAAAGAAGAAAATGTATTAGTGCCTACATTCACTTTTGAACACTACTACATGCCTATTTGGTTTGCAGGATTTGTAAAATGCACTAACGTGCCATCTTCGATCCGACATGATTAACATGGGCATTTGATTACAATATAGAAAAATGTAGCCTTCTTCACAAGAGGTTTGAGTGGATGAAAAAATCCCTAAGAAAACTAGTATAGATGAATCCAAAGGAGAAATTCTTATGGATTGTAACCATATGAATCAAGCAACCAATATGGGGGGAAAACATGTATGTACTGAAATTCTCCAAAATTCCTTAAAAAATTGTAGTATATTGGCATTGTAAACTTGGGAAAAGGTGCCAAAAATTGGACTCCCTTATGGTTAACATTTAATAGGAAAAGAACATCACCTCGATATATAGGTTCTCCAGGCATGGAAGGCATCTCAGGAAACTGACAACTTGGTCCAGGTTGGAGCTGATAGATTCTAGTGCCAAGACCTTCACTAGGCGCAGAGTCGGGGTCAAGCTTGTCGAAATCATTTTCTGGATGGCATACGAACATACATCTTTAAAATTAGAAATAATGTTAATTTCAAGAAGGAGAGGTAGAAGGCGACTGTTGTACATGAACGGGTGTGGATCTAGTAACAAGTTCAGAGTATTTGATAGACGAGTAGCCCAGCACTATCAATTTCGGCGCGGAAATGACATTGATTCTTGTTGGACCTTGTTGATCAAATACAAGTAATATGTCAAGTGAAGGTGTGTCCTCAATGACCATATTGTAGTACACCTTTTGTGATCTCTTGTTGCAGCATCAGCAACACACATAAATAGCCTGGAGATCATGGAGGTGATGTGGAAGCTACTCAACCCATTGATCGCCTGAAGATGAAGGTACTCGAGTGTAGCACAGCCGCGGAGCAGGCGCTCCATGTCATCCTATGGGATACAGACGACGACAAGCTCGACGTGCTTCAGTCATGGCAGAAGAAGACCGGGCGCGTCCTTACACTACAAAAAATACACTTTCGTGATGATACGTGTTTGTCACAGTAGGTCATGTTTTCTGTCATGCATGTACATCCATGACAAATTTATGACAGAATCAAGATAGTCATACCTGTGATGTCGTAGAAGTGTTCTATGACATTACAAAAATTATCATCACAGAAGTGTCCACTTCCATGACGATAAATCGCACGTCGCAGAAGTGCTTTCGTCAAGGGTGACCGACACGTGGCATCCACCGTAACGGAACGCCATTAAGCTATCGGGTCCGGTTTTGGATCCGATAACTCGTTAACAGTCCAGACAAATGGGGATTTTCCACGTGTAAAATCATCATTGGCCGGAGGAAACACATGTTGCCTCACGTTGGGACAGATGTCATCCACTCATTGGACAGGAGGCGCCTATGACAGGTCAAGACGTGGCACGGCCCAATAGTGGCCCATTCCGGTGAAAAAGGCTGGCCCAGTAAAAAATAGCAGGCCAGCCCATATAAGGCCTACTTGCGTCAGGTCCATTTAAGCCCACGACCCATACGAGATGTGCCAATTCGGCCCGTCAACGACCCGTTAAAGATTTGACACCATTGCAGCCCATCGTAAGTTCGAGCCCGTTAACAGCCCGCTATATATTTGGTCTAAATATCGGCCCGATGAGATTTTGGCCTGTTAACGGCCCATTCAGTGGATGGGCCAATTTTCACAATATACATCCTTCGGCCTTTTAGCGACCCATTTAAATATTGGGCTAATTTTCGGCCCCGTGTGTCTTTCAGCCTGTTGACGACCCATAAATTAGTTGGGCCATTTGTAGTCGGACCTGAGTTTCGGCATTTTAGCGACCCATTTAAGTGTTGGGCCAATTTCCGGCCCAGTGTGTCTTTCAGCCTGGTGACGACCCATATATCTGTTGGGCCATTTGTAGTCGGACCTGAGTTTTGGCCTTTTAGCAACCCATTTAATTGTTGGGCCAATTCCCGGCCATGTGTGCCTTTCAACCTGTTAATGGACCATAAATGAGTTGGGCCATTTGTAGTCGGACCTGAGTTTTGGCCTTTTAACGGCCGATGCCCTTCATGGTCTAATACCAGCCCGGTTTCTCTTTCGGCCTGCTAAAGGCCCACAACACAGTTTGGACATTTACAATACGACCTGACTTTCGGCCTCTTAGCAGCCCATGCTCTTCATGGTCTAGTACAAGCCCGCCGTCTCTTTCGGCCTGCTAAAGGCCCACAGTATAGTTGGGCCATATGTAGCCCAAACTTAGTAACGGCCTGTTAACGGCCCGTGAAATCAATTGGGCCCACCTGTTGCCCGCTTCAATGTCAGCCTGTTAACGACCCGGGAGTTAAGAGGGCTGACCATTAATTTTCGGCCTGGTAACGGCCCATTAACTTAATGGGCCCACTAAAGTTCGTACATGTCTTTAGGCCAAATTAGATAATTTGAGCCCATTACGACAAGCAATTATGCACGGGACCAAAACCGATAAGGCAAAGGTACGGCATACAGGGAAAAGCGTTGCACATCCAGCATGTATTATAGGAAATTACATCCACTGGGCAATCAAAGATTGATGCTAGTGCAAATAAATGAACAGAACCTAACAATCTACAACGTCACAATCTGCAACCTCAGTACGGATGACGCCCATAAGCATGTGGGCAAGTTCTTGCTGCTTTGCTACACTGTCTCTGAAAACATTGATTAGTTGTTGTATCGCATGACTCTGCACCTCTAATTCCTCCACCATTTCCATCATTCCTTTAGCCATTAATTGGTTCACAAACATACATTTTTTCGTTGCATTTGAGACTGAGGATACTGAACAGATTCAGGTGGTCATTTTGGCAGGCTTGTATTATTTATAGTGGAGTGTGTCTCAACCACTGCATCATAACATAAATTAGGAGGGGAACCAAATAGATTAATCATGAATTATTGGCATATTACCTGGCCTAGATTTATTGGAAAGAAACAATGGGGTTGCCTTGCTATTTTCTGAGTTTGTCTTCTTATCTTCAGCAGCCTACACCAAATTAAGACACTAGCATTGCTATCATTGGCCAAGTCAGATAATAGGAAATCAACATTGGCACAATGAACATTTGGGCAACTAGCCAACATCAAATTAGCACAATATGGCACAACTATCATCAGCCAGGTAAGGTAAAATGAAAGCAAAATTGACACAATGAATGAATGGGCAACCAGAGCAGCACTACAATTCAGTAATGTGCATGATATGACATAGTACACTCATGCAGCTCAGTATGCAAAACTACCAGGCAGTTTTCTTTACAAAAATCAACATTGGCGCCTTTAACATTTTGCTACAACTAATTTTAGATCAGACAAAAGTTGGATCCACGCCGATTAACAAAATACATGCTGATGTACAAATATAGTGATATACAACAGGTACTTACATCAGCATTGGAGCATAGAGAATTCCCGCAAGATGTTTTCCTCGAATACAATTCCAATGAAGGAAATCTTCAATCATTTAACCTTATTTTCTAAAAGAGAGATGGGTAAGAAACATGTAGAAAATATGATCAGAATGCTATAAAATTCCATGATGCGAGGATACGCACATGCTTCTTAGAAATGGAGTTGACATTCTTTTGCTGGACTGGAGCGGACTAGTTCTTTGGCCACTGGAATCTGCTTATTATCAGTGGGCGTTGGGTTTCTATGTGCTGGAGTAGTATCTATGAAAAATGGAGTTGGTTTATTATCTCCTAGCGTTTGGATCTTTTGCAAAGACCTGGTTTGTAACCCTTCATATTCTAACATAGCTGTCTTCCCCTTGCATGCCTTATATAGAAGAATGGTGCTTTAATTATAAAACATGCTACAGCAGATATGGAATATGTACTGAAGAATAGAAAGGCATGACATATTGAGATGTATTCCTTCCATCCGGAAATATATGGATGGATCTAGGCGTATTTCAGTTCTAGAGACATCTAGTTTTACCCATTTCTGCGACATGTAATCTGGACAGAGGGAGTATGATGTAAGAGCTAGGGATACGACAGGACAAACAGTAAAAAAACACTAAAAACCCACTGCAGAACCAAAGTAATCAAACTCACTGATATGAGATAGTACACTCATGCAGCTCAGGATGCAAAACTACCAGGCAGTTTTCCTTACAAAAATCAACATTGTGGCCTTTAATCATACATTTTGCTACAATTAAATTTAGATCAGATAAAGGTTGGATTCACGCCGATTAACAAAATACATGCTGATGTAAAAATATAGTGATATACAACAGGTACTTACATCTGCACTGGAGTACGGAGAATTCCTGCAAGAATCTTTCCTCACAGACGATACCAGTGCAGAAATTCTTCTATCTATTAAGCTTATTTTCTAAAAGAGAGATGTGTAAGAAACATGTAGAAAATATGATCAGCATGCTATAAAATTTCATGATGCAAGGATACGCACACACTTCTTAGAATGGAGTTGACATATTTTTGCTGGACTGGAGCGGACTAGTTCCTTGGCCACTGGAATCTGCTTATTATCAGTAGGAGTTGGGTTTCTCTGTGCTGGAGTAGTATCTATAAAAACTGGAGTTGGTTTATTATGTCCTGCCGTTTGGATCTTTTGCAAAGACCTAGTTTGTAACCCTTCAGATTCTAACATAGTCGTCTTCCCCTTGCATGCCTTGTATAGAAGAATGGTGATTCGGTTATAAAACATGCTACAGAAGAGAGATGGAATAGGTACTGAAGAATAGAAAGGCATGACATATTGAGATGTATTCCCTCCATCCAGAAAAAAATGGATGGGTCTAGACGTATTTCAGTTTTAGATACATCCTTTTTTATCCATTTCGGCAACATGTAATCCGGACGGAGGGAGTATGGTGTAAGAGCTAGGGATAGGACAGGACAACACAGTAAAAAACACTAGTTGAATGTAAAACTGTATGCTAGAGGAATACGTACAGAAAAAACTAAGGCAGCATACACGTGTATGATTGTGAAACTAAGATGGCATTGCAACAGAGCACTAGAACAGCACTTCAATGTAAAAAAACATGGTATGGTAGACAGATGAAGTACGTACTGATGAATAACAATGGATAAGATATTTAGAAGCATGATGTCCAAATTAAGCTGATGGCATTATGATAGAGTAGAATGACAGTACTTGAATTTGAAAACATGTTATCATGAATGGAATAGGTACTGAAAAACAGGAAGGCATGACATATTTACATGCATGATCAGCATGCTAAGCACATGGCATTTCAACAGAGTAGATACACTCCAGGACATTATATGCATGTTGTACCCATATTACGGGCCAAGTTAGAGCAACGACCTTGTGGGGTGAAGAGGATTCAACATCTTTCTGCGAGTCTTCTGAAGAACTGCCTTTACATGTTCCATCATATTGGGTATCATTGACATCAAGTTTATTGGCCTTTACATTGCTCTGTGAGGTTCTTGTGGATATATCAGTATGTGCAATTATATCTGACATGCATGGAAGACAACTAGTAGTTAGATTTATGTAATGAGTGCCTGTAGGAGACGACATAAATAGTAGGACTGGGGTTAACTAGCTACAACAGGCCTCAAAAACTAAAGGGAGAACATAGATGAAAGCTACAGAATATGTATCATTTGTACTCGAGATTAACATGATGGCACACAAAAGTATTAAAGAACAACATAGGTAATACTAGAAGTGGTATAATACTATAATCACCAGCCTGTGGGATAGCATTGGCTGATGGATGATAACTATGGAACAACGTTACCTAAAGAACAAGTATCTTAGCTGAACTATGGAACATCGTTAACTCCCGAACAAGACCCGTAAGAGATCAGCATGACTATACAGTGAAATGTGATAATCTATTTTCCATTCTTAGATGAATAACAAAGCCATAAATGTTGCACACAAGTAAGATGAGGGTACAACCTATCTGGACGCCATCCATAGGAGTGAGCATCATGTGCTGACTTGTCGATGGCCCTGCAGTTGTTGTGGTTGTCCATGTCGGGCACGCGCATTCGATGCAGGGAACTGTTGAGTGGGGACTATAGCTCCCTTCTGGTGTATGCCTCCCTTGTTGGAGCAGCTACGGTGAGTCGGAAGATGGTGTGGTTGAAGATGCAGATAACACATAATGTTAAGAATGACACATCTCTTTGATCTGAAGAAATACACTAAGAGATCAACATCAAGGTACGAGAGTGGTCACACGTCTGTTGACTGAGACTAAATTGGGGTCACACGATTTTATTTTATTTTGGTACTGTCCGATCTATGCCGGATGGCTTGATGGCCGTCTTGTGCCTCCCGACTGACACTGTTAGGAATCTTCCCCGAAGAGCCAGCGACCAACGGCAGAGCAGCTTGCCTCCGCCGTCCGTGGCCCCGACCAAAACACCGCTCCCCGCCCGACCGCACTGTCATGGTTGTGCCGCTCCCGGGCCAATCCACAAAGACTCCCAGTCATCCAGATTCGGCGACGGCAGTACCTTGAACCCACGCAACTCTAAGATACCCATCTAAGCGCTGCTACCTCGGCGAACTTGCGGCCCCGCAACCTTACATTAGACACCAGCCAACCGGCAGCCTAGGAGCTCCGCCGCCTTGAGGGGTGCTGCTTCCCATTGGGAATCGATTGGCCCAGAATAAAAATTCAGACAATTGACGCCTAAATAAGTGATTCGAGATGAGGGTGTGACCTATCTGGCAGCATGGTGAAGTAGGCAGGTCCAGCTGCTGAGTTGGTGAGGCCGGCGCGGTTGCGGTGGCCACCGGCGGCAGGGAAACAGCGATGTCGCGACGCTCGACGGCTACGGGGAAGCAGCGCTGGGACTCTGGACGGATCCAAAGTTGGAGCTGCTCCGGCGCCATGAAGAACGGCGGGGGTGAATCGGCTCCGGTACGGTTCATGCGGCTGTCGTCGAGGCAGCTCCAGCAGCACGGAGTAAGAGGCAAACGACCCAGTGCATGACGGAAAATGGACAGCGCCTCCGGCATTAGGGAGGAGGGCGGCTATGAAATTGGTCCGGTGGGGGCGCCATGGAGGAGGGGCTGAGGTTTCGCGGCTCGGGAGAAGGGAGCTTCCGGGGAGAAGGTGATTTGGCGCCCACGAGGTACGAATGGGGGGGATTGGGAGGGGAGTGGAACCATGTTTTACAGACGCATTTGTCTGAAATGTTAGGGGGAGTTACAGTTCTACCCCTGCCTTTAGGCTTCTCGGCTTGGGCCTATGTACTGAGGGTCGGGGATAGTAGAGTAACTTTGCTTCTCCCCAAATAGTGGGCGGGAGCAATTTCGCGCGAGGAGTGCGTGTTTTGAAATATAGTGGGCGCGAGTGATTTCAGGCAAGGAGAGCGTGTTTTGAGAAAGTGGGCGCGAGCTATTTCGGGCGAGGAGAGCGTGTTTTGCCGACCATGGTTTATGAATTATTCGGCACATGTCATTTCGGCCGAGGAGAAGGCGCGCTTGGATGAAGTTACGAACCTACCCTCGATGCACAACGGGCCAATTAATGTATCTCCCGCATAGGACGGTAATTTCACGTCTCCCATTTATTTGCTCGGGCGAATTCCACCGAGCAGAAGATGTTTAACGGTTCGTTCAAAATTTGGGAGAACGAGCATCCACGTCTACCTTACCAAGTCGATTCGAATCAAATTTAGAAATATTAGATTGCCACTTCTTTTTTAGATGGAGAGATGATGCTCGGGAGTAATGTGTTTTTACATGCTCGTTGCTAGCGATTTACTATGACAAATAGTTGACCCACTCAAAAACGGGAATCAAATCCAAAATGAAATATCTCGATTCAATGAAATAGCTCATTCACCAGGTCAAAATAGTGAACTAAATCCAAAATTGAACACCTCAATCGAATAGCATGTTGTACAGTATTATAGTACTCCATGAACATGCTGAAAGTCAAATTAATAAACTTGTTTGAGATACGCATATATCCGTTCATGTGTGGATTGCAGACAACATGTTCTACAATTTAAATATTTGAATGTAAGTTTATATCAAAACATAGTTTATATCAGTCTTTGATGCATAAAACGCGACCTCCCCCTCTCCCGGACTCCTGCTCTCTCTCTCTCTCTCTCTCTCTCTCTCTCTCCCTCCGACAATCTTCTATTCTGTCACACGCATCCAACACACAAACCTTGTTGGTCCTCTCTCTGTCTCTCTTTGTGTGTGTGCGTGGGGGCGGGTCTTTCTAGTTCGAAGGCATATATACTCCATCTATAGGTCTCTCTCGCACACTATGTATGATTCTCTAGTCCAAGCTAGATATCTTGGGTGCACTCATCGTACGCACACAAATTCCTTGGCTCGTTGCCCGTAACTCTCTCATGCACCACTCTGTCATCTCGGAGCTCTTCCCCTCTCTCTCAAACTCTCCATCTACCTGGGTCACACATACACATGCATATCTCACTCGCACTCGATAGGCCCATCAAAAACTCTATCTCTCTCCCCCGTTCTCTCTCCATCTCACACACACACACACACAATCTCATGCCTAACTAGCCAAGTATGATGGTATCTCACTCAATTATAGGCACACGCAGTCCCCCTATATGTATATGACTAGCTAATCTTAGTCTCCATCACAAACATGTGCATTGTCTATCTCGATTTCTCTCGGGGCATCTTTCTATCGCGCACGCACCTCCCTCAATCTCCCACCCAGATAGTCCCCTCACGATCTCGAGGGGGTCTCTCTATCACGAACACTCCCTCTCGCCCTCCCCACGTGTCCATGTTCTCCATGTGTCCCTCTCGACCTTTGTTCCTTGTTGGCCAGACCTCTATTAGACATGTGCTATAGGGGTGCCTCTCTCCGTTGCAAACAACCACACACTATCTATCTTCGTGTATCTCCTCGTCTCGCTTTTCTATCTCGGAGATGCATGCGTGATATGTTCGCCTAAGAAACGAAAAAACACACACTCTCTCTAATTTATCGTTTGTTGTCACTTTATCTTTCACACACATACCCTTTTTGCACACTTACTCATTCTCCTTCACACGCACTTGATCCCTCTTGACTTTGGCACTCTCCTCGGTCCATAGCATATTGATTTATTGAAAAGTCAAACATCACAAAGTTTGACCATGTGCGTGGAGAAAAAAAATTACATCTGGAACGGCAAACATATACCATTAGATTCACCATGAGATGTAGTTTTGTATGATGTATCTTTGGTATTAAAGATATAAATAACATTTGTATAAACCTAATCAAAGTTTCCAAAGTTTGACTTCTAAAAAAATTACATGCACTGCATTATCGAGCGGATGGAATATCTATTTCCCCCTCTCAGCTATCTGATGCACCACTCAACCTTATCGGGGCTCCTCAATCTCTCTCAAACTTTATATCTCCCTGGTTCACACATACACATGTCTCGCTCGCGCTATACATATAGACCCATCCAACACTCTCCGCCCTTGTTCTCTCTCTATGTGACACGCACCCCCCTAATAAGTACCATAATCCCTCACTCCATCATAGGCGCAAGCACTCCCCCTAAGTATGATTATCTCTCACTAGCCATCAGGAACACACGTATTGCCTCCTTCCATCCATACGTCTATCTCGATATCTCTCGTGGTATATTCTATCGCACACACACCTTGTCACTCGATCTCCCACCCCTGTAGTCCCATCACGATCTCCAAGGGATCTCTCTATGACAAACATACACTCTCTCCTCCCCATGTCTACATTTTCTCCGTATGTCTCTCTCGACCTCTCTCCCTTGTTTGTCAGACCCCTCTTCGCCACGTGCTAGGGGTCTTGCTCTCGCGGTTGCAAACAACCACACACTATCTCCTCACCTTGCTTCTCTTGTCGAAGATGCATGTGTGATATGTTTGCATAAGACACACACATTTTTTCTCGACTTTTATCGAGTGTTGTCCCTGTCTCTTTCACACACGCACACACACTTTTTTCACTCACTCTTTCTATTTCACTCTCTCTCTCTCTCTCTAGTTAGGGACTCTCTCACCTCCATAAGCATATGGATGTTTTGAAAAGTCAAACCTCAGAAAAGTTTCAAACATATCACATGTTTATCTTTGGTATTGTAGATATAAGTAATTTCTTTATAAACATGGTCAAAGTTTCAAAAGTTTTGACTGTAACATCCCAAATTTTCAATTTGGAATGTTATACACTAGATCATCACTGCATATCATATTTATTGCATTTTGGTTGATCCTAGAAATTTTTCGCAACTCAAGGACCCCCGGAGAGAGTTGGGAATTTCGTTATTTTCATATTTGAGTTGTCTCAAATTTTGAAAATAGGATCATTTGATTTTATTTATTTTATCTTCAATAATTTCTATTACAAAAATATGAGAGAGGGAATAAAATGACTTTCCCAAAATAAAGAAATATTGAGGATTTAATAAAAAAATCAAATAAGATTTTATTTGGTTTTATTTGCTATTTTATTTGAATTTAGGAAAAATGCGCGTTTTTCAAAATTGCATTTAGGCCCCAAATAAATGTTCATCCTGTGGGCTTGATTTTAGAAGCCGGGGAAAATTTATTTCGGGATTTTTGGAGTCCGTTTAGTATTTCTTTTATTTGTTTTTCTGTGCGTTATTATTAAAAAAACGCGAACCCACTCCGAGCCGTACCCGAGCAGGACTCCGCCCGGGGCAGCCCTTATAAGGCGCCCGCCCGAGCCGGCCAGCCCACCAGCACTGCAGCACGCCTCGAGCCCCGCGCCGCACCCTAACCCTAACCCTAGGCCGCCGCCGCTGCCGCGCCACCCCGCGTCGCCCCGCCGCCTCGCCTCCGCCCCGCGCCGCCGCCTCGCCACCCCGCGTCGCCCCGCCGCCTCGCCTCCACCCCGCGCCGCCCCACCGCCCACCGGACCCGCCGCCGAGGTAGCCGCGTCGCCGGCAGTTTTCTTTAGAAAACCGCCTGGTTTTTTTAAAAGCGGCGGTTTATTTTTTTGGAACGGTTTTTTTGGGTTTATTCTATTTAGCGAGCGTTCGCTCATTCGTTCGTTTTAGCGAACGTGTTCGTCGTTTAGATCCAGTTAACGAACGTTCGCTTGTTAAACTGTTCGTCATTTTTTCTTTTTCTCGGATTATATCCGTGATTTTTCTGATCGCGATTTCTGATCCGATTTTCGCTTTAGTATAACTTCTCGCTCTTTTATTGGAATTAGGCGATTCAAGCGCCTGGAGTTTCGTCTTGAAACCCTCTTTCCGTTTAACCAACTCAAACAAGTTTTTGCCACTATATAAATTGCCCTAGATCCAGAATAGTAATCGAAGCCTGTTTCTTTTGCCGTTTGTCCTTCGTTGCTTCCTTCGATTTGATTCTTTTCGCCAACCGGAGTTCTTAAGTTTAACTTTCTGGTTAGATCTCTTATTCGAGTTTTACCTGTGCATTAATTGAGTACTTATTGTATGCTTGTTTTTTTGCGATAGAGTACCCGGAGTGCGCCGCTTATTACTTCGAATCACTAGGTTTCCCGGATCATCAGCAAGGCAAGTAACACTTTAATCATACCTTCTACTACCCAGTTTTATTGCATTAGATCAATCCTTACACATTGCATGATTAGGATCTAATTAAATTGTGGGTTTGGGGAGTAGTTGAGGTAGTACCTATTACCTGTTTATTATCAAACCTTTGGGAGTTACTTCTACGTTTGCTTATTATTGCTATGCTATGCTAGTAGACGTGGATTGGGTGAGTGATATCCATGATAGATGTGAGATTTTTAAATCAATTGTTTATCTAAGGTGGCAACTTAAATACACATCTGGGTGGATTGAGGTACCTGGGTATTCCAGGATTGCCTGTTTTCTTTTGGACCGCCACCCAGGCTCAAAGGGATCATGAGATTATTCATACTAGAAACTTCCGTGTGCAGCCACAAGCTATTATGGGCTCTAGCATAGTTGACTAAGTCGTGCGAACTCTTACAGTGGTCGACTAGTAGATGTAGGGGATGTAGGTGGTACGGTCTACCCATCGTAAGGTGCTAGCGCTTCTAAAAGACTATGTCTCGGTCATCCGTTTCTCAAACACCGTGTAGTGCGAGAAACCAAACGGAGGCGATCGAGTCTTGTGGGGAAAAGTGCGCAAACCTCTGCAGAGTGTATAAACTAATCATGGTTAGCCGTGTCCCCGGTTATGGACATCTTGAGTATCTAGTACTTGGATTATCATGTGAATCTCAGCATGTTACTATAAAATTTAATTTGATGGGTTTGTTTAATGATGTTACTTAATTGGGATTGAGGATGCTGTCAACCATTCTCAATGTTCAACAACCACCATAATAGTTAAATAAATTTATTCCTTTGCATTAGGGAAAAATTGGCTTTACGCATAACTGTAACCATAGAGCTTTCCACCAGCCAAATATGCATATAGTATAGCTGTTTCATTCCATTACTCTCTATGTGTTACATTGCCAGCATGTTCCATGTGCTGACCCGTTTTCGGGCTGCAATGTTAATGTTGCAGACTTTTCAGACGACGATTAAGGAGTTTTAGGTCGTGGTTCTATACTCAGTGATGCCGTTGGAGTTGATGGACTCACTTATGTTCCAAGCCTTCCGCTGTTATCGTTATTAGATGGCCTTAAGCCATTTTTATTGTAATAAGTTCTCTATTGAGACACTCGATGTAATAAGTGTGTGATTGCTACTCTGTTATAAATCCTTCAAGTACTGTGTGGTGTCAGCATTACTGATCCAGGGATGACACCGGAGCACAGAGATTGGACCGTGTGAGGTCTGTTCGCTACAAGATTGTATCGGAGCACACGCTGACTGTAGGAGACGACCACTAAGCTAAAGACCTAGAGCACTACTCACTCTTCTCTTCTGACCTCTCATCTTTTCTACTCTTTAGGATGGCGGATGCAAGGAACAAGTTCACGCAACCGGATGAAGATACACCCTTTGGACGTCACTTCAAGGAAGTCACTAGATACCTGAACATAGGAGTACCAATCTTCACCGGAACCTACAACGCCACTTTACCTGAAGAAGAGCACTGGATGATTCAAGTTCAAGTTCCAGGAAGGACGTTCATGCCAGTCACTGAGCCCATAGAGTTTTCCTTTGATGCACAAACTTGGAGTCTAGGAAAGAGCATGGTAGCTCACATCACCATGGGACGCATTGGAGAAGTCTACCGCAATGATCTCAAGGATACTATCTACCAGATTTGTGGGCACCGAGATGAGCACTGGGAGATGATCAGCACCAGAAAGGATAGATCAATTGCAGCTTTTATCCAGGAGTTAAACCAGCACATTCGACGTCAGGAGAACCAGATGTGCACCGACATGATAGACCTTAAGAAGGCAAGGACAAGAATCAAGGAACTGGAGGAAGAACTCAAGGCTACACGTGAAGATTATGAAGAGGAAATCGAAGTATTATTGGGGAAGAATGACGATCTGATCAAGAAGATCGGGATATTTATGGGAGGCCCTACACCAGTAGATGAAGACGAAGAACCCAAGGAGATCACCTGGAAGGCTACATCATCATCGATGACACCGACTCGAATCCAGATGATAGCGATGATGACTATGTTGATGAAGCTGGAGCAGATATCATGGAGTCTGCAACCGAAGAATATTTCTAGTAGACCGCCTCATCAGTAGTAGTAGTTCACCATGTCAATATAGTAGTCCGAGCACTTTTGCGATAGTTAGATCGATTGTATGCCCTTGTTTGATTGAATGAAGTGAATTGTTTGCTTTTTCCTCATGTGCATATGGGTAGTGTTTTCTCTTTAGACCCCCTCTATTCTTAAATCTCATCTTTTCTAAACCCTCAGATGCCTCCGAGACGTGACCCCGTATTTACCTTTCCACCGGAGCTCACCTAGTTGATCCAGCAGTAGAACACATTGATGCAGTTGCTAGTCCAGAATCAGAATCAGGGGAACAACAACTACAACAACCCACCACCACCACCACCTGTTGATCACTTAGCCCGTTTTCTTAGGCTGAATCCGCCGGTGTTTTCCAGTAGCACCGAGCCGATAGTAGCAGATGATTGGCTCCGCAAGACAGCTAGAGAGTTGACCACAGCAGGATGCACGGATGCGGAGAAGGTGAAGTTTGCCACACATCAGCTTGAAGGACCCGCAGCATCATGGTGGGAGAATTTCACAGCCACTTTCCCTGTCGATACTGTCACATGGGACCAGTTTCAGGAGGCTTTTCGAAGTGCCCATGTTTCAGCAGGAGCTATGGCCATGAAGAAGCGAGAGTTTCGTAACATGCGCCAAGGAGGATGGACTGTTGGCCAGTATGTGGAGGACTTTAGTAAATTAGCACGTTATGCCCCAGATGACGTTGCTACGGATGCAGCTAAGCAGGAGAAGTTCCTGGAAGGACTGAATGAAGACCGTGTTTATGTGCCAAATGATTCGGCGGGAAGCTAATTCTGTAAGAGGCCCATGATTCACCATACTCGATTCACCCAGGAAGTACCAAGATGTATATGGATTTGAAGGATATTTTCTGGTGGACTGGAATGAAGAAGGATATTGCGGAGTACGTAGCAGTTTGTGAAGTATGTCAGAGAGTGAAGGCAGAGCATCAGAAGCCAGCAGGATTGCTACAACCATTGCCGATACCCGAATGGAAGTGGGATAAGCTAGGCATGGATTTTATTACAGGATTGCCCAGAACACGTTCAGGCTATGACTCGATATGGGATGTAGTTGATCATTTGACAAAGGTAGCTCATTTCATTCCAGTGAAGACTACCTATACCAGTGCAAAGTTGGCAAAGATATACATGACCAGGATCGTATGTCTGCATGGAGTTCCAAGGAGCATTGTATCGGATAGAGGAACCCAGTTTACTTCAAAGTTCTGGAATCAGTTGCATGAGACTTCGGGAACCAGACTAGAGTTTAGCACAGCTTTCCACCCACAGACAGATGGACAGACTGAGAGAGTCAACCAGATCTTGGAGGATATGCTAAGAGCTTGTGCGCTAGATTACGGATCTAGTTGGGATGAGAATTTGCCATATGCAGAGTTCTCTTACAACAACAGCTATCAATCCAGTCTGAAGATGGCCCCTTTCGAAGCCCTGTACGGAAGGAGGTGCAGGACCCCATTGTCCTAGGATGAAGTTGGAGATCGCCAGTTGTTTGGACCGGATCTGATAAAGGAATCTGAACAGAAAGTGAAATTAATTCGCGACAGGCTAAAGGTAGCTCAATCTAGGCAGAAGAGTTATGCAGATTCTAAACGCAAGGAGACAATTTACGAAGTCGGAGACCGAGTTTATCTTCGAGTATCACCACTTCGAGGAGTTAAGCGCTTTGGACCTAAGGGAAAACTAGCGCCATGTTTTGTAGGCCCATACAAAGTGTTGGAACGTATGGGAGAAGTAGCCTACAAGTTGGAATTACCCGAAGGACTCTCAGGAGTTCACGACGTGTTTCATGTATCCCAGTTGAAGAAGTGCCACGCAGAGATGGCTGACATACCACTGAGAGATACGGTACCACTGGAAGCAATTCAGTTGGACAGTGATTTGACTTATGAGGAGAAACTAGTTAAGATTCTAGAGTATGCCAGTCGAGTCACCCGCAGCAAGGTTATCAAGTTTTGCAAGGTTCAGTGGAGCCACCACACGGAGGATGAAGCCACCTGGGAACGAGAGGAAGATTTGTTGAAGGACCAACCTCGCCTATTTTCTAGCCAACCCGAATCTCGAGGGCGAGATTCACCTTAAGGGGGTAGGTTTGTAACATCCCAAATTTTCAATTTGGATTGTTATAAACTAGACCATCATTGCATATCATATATTGCATTTTGGTTGATCCTAGAAATTTTTCGCAACTCAAGGACCCCCGGAGAGAGTTGCGGATTTCGTTATTTTCATATTTGAGTTGTCTCAAATTTTGAAAATAGGATTATTTGATTTTATTTATTTTATCTTCAATAATTTCTATTACAAAAATATGAGAGAGGCAAAAAAATGACTTTCCCAAAATAAAGAAATATTGAGGATTTAATAAAAAATCAAATAAGATTTTATTTGGTTTTATTTGCTATTTTATTTGAATTTAGGAAAAATGCGTGTTTTCCAAAATTGCATTTAGGCCCCAAATAAATGTTCCTCCTATGCGGCTTGATTTTAGAAGCCGGGGAAAATTTATTTCAGGATTTTTGGAGTCCGATTAGTATTTCTTTTATTTGTTTTTCTGCGCGTTATTATTAAAGAAACGCGAACCGACTCCGGGCCATACCTAAGCGGGACTCCGCCCGGGGCAACCCTTATAAGGCGCCCGCCCGAGCCGGCCAGCCCACCAGCGCCCCAGCCCACCTCGAGCCCCGCGCCGCGCCCTAACCCTAACCCTAGGCCACCGCCGCTGCCGCGCCACCCCGCGTCGTCCCGCCGCCCCGCGTTGCCCCACCGCCTCGCCGCCGCCCCGCGCCGCCACCTCGCCACCCCGCGCCGCCTCGTCAGAGCCGCCCCGCCGCCCGCCGGACCTGCCGTCGAGGTAGCCGCCGTCGCCAGCTTATTTCTTTAGAAAACCGCCTGGTTTTTTAAAGTCGCTGTTTATTTTTTTAGAATGGTTTTTTTCCCGGTTTATTCTATTTAGCGAGCGTTCGCTCGTTCGTTCATTTTAACGAACGTGTTCGTCATTTAGATCCAGTTAACGAACGTTCGTTCGTTAAACTGTTCGTCGTTTTTCTTTTTCTCGGATTAAATCCGCGATTTTTCTGATCGCGATTTCTGATCTGATTTTCGCTTTAGTATAACTTCTCGCTCGTTTATTGGAATCAGGCGATTCAAGCGCCTGGAGTTTTGTCTCGAAACCCTCTTTCCGTTTAACCAACTCAAACAAGTTTTTGCCACTTTAAAAATTGCCCTAGATCCAGAATAGTAATTGAAGCCTGTTTCTTTTGCCGTTTGTCCTTCGTTGCTTCGTTCGATTTGATTCTTTTTGCCAACCGGAGTTCTTAAGTTGAACTTTCTGGTTAGATCTCTTATTTGAGTTTTACCTGTGCATTAGTTGAGTACTTATTGTATGTTTGTTTGTTTGCGATAGAGTACCCAGAGTGCGTCGCTTGTTACTTCGAATCACTAGGTTTCCCGGATCATCAGCAAGGCAAGTAACACTTTGATCATACCTTCTACTACCCAGTTTTATTGCATTAGATCAATCCTTACACATTGCATGATTAGGATCTAATTAAATTGTGGGTTTGGGAAGTAGTTGAGGTAGTACCTATTACCTGTTTATTATCAAAACTTTGGGAGTTACTTCTACGTTTGCTTATTATTGCTATGCTATGCTCGTAGACGTGGATTGGGTGAGTGATATCCATGACAGATGTGAGATTTTTAAATCAATGGTTTATCTAAGGTGGCAACTTAAATACACATCTGGGTGGATTGAGGTACCTGGGTATTCCAGGATTGCCTGTTTTCTTTTAGACCGCCACCCAGGCTCAAATGGATCATGAGATTATTCATACTAGAAACTTTTGTGTGCAGCCACAAGCTATTATGGGCTCTAGCATAGTTGACTAAGTCATGCGAACTCTTACAGTGGTAGACTAGCAGATGTAGGGGATGTAGGTGGTACGGTCTACCCATCGTAAGGTGCTAGCGCTTCTAAAAGACTATGTCTCGGTCATCCGTTTCTCAAACACCATGTAGTGCGAGAAACCAAACGGAGGCGATCGAGTCTTGTGGGGGAAAGTGCGCAAACCTCTGCAGAGTGTATAAACTAGTCATGGTTAGCCGTGTCCCCGGTTATGGACATCTTGAGTATCTAGTACCTGGATTATCATGTGAATCTCAGCATGTTACTATAAAATTTAATTTGATGGGTTTGTTTAATGATGTTACTTAATTGGGATTGAGGATGCTGTCAACCATTCTCAATGTTCAACAACCACCATAATAGTTAAATAAATTTATTCCTTTGCAGTAGGGAAAAATTGGCTTTACGCAAAACTGTAACCATAGAGCTTTCCACCAGCCAAATATGCATATAGTATAGCTGTTTCATTCCATTACTCTCTATGTGTTACATTGCCAGCATATTCCATGTGCTGACCCGTTTTCGGGCTGCAACGTTAATGTTGCAGACTTTTTAGACGATGATTAAGGAGTTAGAGGTCGTGGTTCTATACTCAGTGATGCCGTTGGAGTTGATGGACTCACTTATCTTCCAAGCCTTCCGCTGTTATCGTTATTAGATGGCCTTAAGCCATTTTTATTGTAATAAGTTCTCTATTGAGACACTCGATGTAATAAGTGTGTGATTGCTACTCTGTTATTAATCCTTCAAGTAATGTGTGGTGTCAGCATTACTGATCCAGGGATGACACCGGAGCACAGAGATTGGACCATTTGAGGTCTGGTCGCTACATTGACTTTAAAAAAAATGTTGGAACTACATTATCGAACGGAAGGAGTAGCTCTTTCTCTCTCTCTCTCTGCTATCTCTCACGGGCCTCCCCTCTCACACGAACACTCTATACCGACGGATTATACGCTCACTGTGTCAGAGTATAGCTCCGTATATTGTTTAGTTGACCGGTCAACCAATCCAGATGCTGCTTTGTTAGCTCGCGTTCTGTATCTTCGTGTGCTGGCCCATGTGGCAGTGGGTGAAAATAAGTAAACTAGAGGCCCATCTGACATGCAGTGAAGTAAACAAAGTTGAAACCACTCGGGGTAGCACCCCGCACACTAGTAAATTGAGGGCGCTTTGACGACACACTTCTTCCGCGTGGAGGACGCACTCACGCACAATTCACCACTGCGCGGTGGCATGCACAGAAGGACGCACTCGCGCACACCCAGCACACAACACACACCAGCACACGTGTACACTGGCGTCGCCGCCGGTTGAGATGGACGGCGAGGCAGCCAACAAGCGGAGGCGGCTCGAGCCAAAACCGCATCCGGCGAGCCTGGACTTCATCAGCAGCCTCCTCGACGACATGCTGCTCATCATCATCGGCCTCCTCCCCACCAAATCTGTCATGCGGATGGTGCCCCCTCTGGCGCCGCGTCCCCCTCAACCTCACCGTCGACAGCTGCGTCTGCGACGGGGATTGCAAACACATGGCCGCAGTCTCCAAGATCCTTTCATCGCACCCTGGGCCAGCCAGACGCCTTGACATCCGCATGTTCAGTAACAACTGCAAGGTCCAACCCAATTTCGACGAGTGGTTCTTATCCCCTTCCCTAGATTAGCTTGAGGAGCTCAGCTTTGAAGATGGACGATGTCGCTCTCTGCCGCCGTCCGTGCTCTGCCTCGTGCCAACGCTGCGCCGCGCCAGCTTCAGCTCCTGCTATCTTCCCCAGCTTAATGTCGCACCCGCCCTTCTTCTCCCTCAACTCAAGCAGCTCGACCTCTTTGATGTTGTCCTCTTGAAGAAGGCTATGGAGCACCTGCTCCGTAGCTGTACTACGCTGGAGTACCTTCGTCTTGAGCAGATGCACGGGTTCATTAGCCTCCACATCGCCTTGACGAATCTCCGATGGACTTATGTGTCTTGCTGGCCCCGTAACAAGACATCAATTGGAAAGTGATCACTCCAGCTGTTCCACGTTATGGTCATTGAGAATGCGCCTTTCCTTGAGAGATTGCTTGTATCGGATCTAGAAGGTCCAAAAAAATCAGGGTCAATGACGCACCGAAATTGACAGCGTTGGTGCACTCATGTGCCAACTTCTCCGAACTCCTTATTGGATCCCATATCGTTCAGGTACAACACTCATCTTCTTCTCCATCTTCTTGAAATTCACATTTTTAAATTTCTTCTTGATGTATTTACGACCGTCTTGCAGAAAATGATTCCCACAAGCTTGACCCAGTCTATGCGCATAGTGAAGATCTTGGCAGTAAAATCTACCGGCCCCAATCTGGATCAAGTTGTTGGATTCCTTACATGCTTCCCGTGCACGGAGAAGCTACTCATCGAGGTGAAACTTCTTTCCTATTAGTAAACGGTAATCACAACGTAGCTCAAATTTTTCGTAATTTTCCCAAATTACGATGACAAGTGTAGTGTTCAAAACTGCATCTAGGCACTGCACCGAAAGAAATGTTTTCAGTATTTTTTCTCACATGATCACCTGCATTGTTTTTTTGTTGTACTACTATAGTAGCCTAGGCTAGTCATAGTGGAAAGTAACTTAGACTACTCCAGTAACTCTATGGTTACCCTAAGAGCAAGTACTACCTCCATCCTGGTTTAGTCTTCCTATTTCATAGTATCAAAATTTGACCATAGATTTAACTAACAAAATGTTAATGCATGTCACTAAGAACTATATCGTTGGATTCGTATTTGAACATAATTTCAAATGGTGTAATTTTTAGTGACATGCATTGGCATTTTCTTACATAAATATATGGTCAAAATTTCATGCTAAATAAGAGGTAGTACAAAATTGGGCTATAAAGGCCCTCCACTATGTAGGCCAAAACACGTGCCAAATCCACTTGTGATGCATTTGGCATCGATGCCCCTCCATTGCTCACCTGGTGCCCCAATCTGGATCACCTACTTTGCTCCGGTGCCAAATTAACTCACACAATAAAAAAACACTTGCGTGGGAGAGAGAGAGTACCAAGGCAATAAAAAAACACTTGTTTGGGAGAGTGAGAGGCTGGTCTAGTTGGTTTGATTGATTTGTTTATTCATGTGGGTCTGTGTGCACAGCGGTGCCAACTCTCTCACATCGCGAGAGCGGTGCCAAAATCTTTTGATTTGACATCAATGCGTATTATGGCATCGGCCACATAGTGGAAGGCAACAAATGCCCAAGCTCTTCACGTACTCCTAGGTAAATGAGAGGAAAGAGAAAGAGAGAGACAGTGAAAAAATATCACTAGACAGTCAACCCTATCATATGAGCGAATGATATTGGTACCTCTTGATGACACGGCAATCTTATACAGCCAGTTGCTCTAATATGTTCTCTTCTTTTGCAGATAAAAAAAATACCCGAAAGTGAAAAATGTGCTGCACTATAACAATCTCATCGAATGCCTTGATCTCCATCTTACAACAATTGATTTGATCGACTACCGAGGCAGCACATCTGAGATTAAATTGGCCAGGTTCTTTATTCTGTAGGCAAGTGTGCTCAAGGTAATGAGGTTTGGCGTTCTCTAGCGCAACAATGACTGTGTGCTGATCACCGCAAGCGTCTAAGCATAAATGACAAAGTCTCCGCAGAAGTTGAATTTGTTTTTGAAACATTAAGTGGCCAGAGACTCGAAAACTTATTTGCTGTTAGTATACGCCAGCAGTCAAGTCAAGCAATGCTACTGCTAAAGTGATGCCACATTTAACTAATGCCGCACTCAGTCTAATGCCACTGATAAATTTAAGCAATGCCATTTAATGTCACTGAATTATTTCAGGGTTAGCTATTGATTGTGGATGTATTAATGATTTTTAAGCTAAGGCATTCTAATGCCGTTGCACAGCCAGTATACCAACAATGAAACTTGTTACTACCTTCAGATTTTTGCACTGTTAATGCTTATAGATTATATACCTCACTTTCATGAGATAAGTTAATTTTTTGTACAGTGTCACCAAAATGCCAAGGCGCTGTTGTCATTTTATTTTGGTTAAACTGCACAAAAAATTATGAAGACAAGAGGAAAGGTCAAGAGTCGGCACCTCCTCCTCCGGCTGTTCTCTTGATTCGTTCGATCAAGTTTTTATGTTTGATCGATTATCAAGATTGGGATAGCAATTTTTAAGGCCCCCCCCCCCGAGTTTGAAATGATATTTACCTTGGAGGTACATGGTTTGCAAATTTTTTTATACTATCATTAGTTAATAATGCTAGTTACCTTCAGACTTTTGTATTTGGTTTAATGCTCATGCACAGCTAGTACACTACTGGAATCAGCTAGTTTGCCATCTGCCAGTTCTTTGCCGTCCGCTAGCGGACGGCAAAGAAGCTCTTTGCCATCAGCTTCCAAAACGCGGACGGCAAAGATTCTTTGCTGTCAGCTAGCGGACGGCAAAGAGGGAGGGGCCCCACTGACGAGCTGCAAAAAAAAAACCTGACGAGCCCCCCTCTTTGCCGTCCGCTAGCAGACGGCAAAGAGCAAGGAGGCGGACGGCAAAGGTTGGCGGACGGCAAAGAGGGAGGCCCCACGTAACGTTAACGGGGCCGCGCCCCACACCCTCCTCTCTCTCTCCCACCTCCACCGCCCCGTCGCACCACGCCCCGCCGCCGCCCCAGCGCCCCCCGCCCCGCTCCTCCGTCGCCCCAGGCCGCACCGCCCCCCTCCTCCACCCTGCAGGTGAGGCCTTCTTCTTCCTTTTTTTTCTTTTTCCTTTTTTCTGTTTTTTTAGTTTTAGGTTTATGTTTAGTTTAGATTTAGTTTTAGTTTTAGGATTAGTTTTAGGTTTATAGGTTTAGTTTTACTTTAGTTTTAGGTTTAGATTTAGTTTTTTTCTTTTTCTGTTTTTTTAGTTTTAGTTCTAGGTTTAGTTTAGTTTTAGGAAAGAAGAAAAAGAGAAAAAGAGGAGATCAGGAGAAGAAGAAGAAGAGGAGGAGGAGAAGAAAAAAGAAGAAGAGGAATAAGAAGAAGAAAAAAGAGGAGAGGAGGAGAAGAAGAAGAGGAAAAAGGAAAGGAGGAAGAAGAAGAAGAAAAAAGAGGAGAGGAGGAGAAGAAGAAGAGGAAAAAGGAAAGGAGGAAGAAGAAGAAGAAGAAAAAAGAGGAGAGGAGGAGAAGAAGAAGAGGAAAAAGGAAAGGAGGAAGAAGAAGAAGAAGACCCCGACACCCCGACCCCCCAAGCCTGACCCGACACCCCGACCCCGAGCCTGACCCGACACCCTGACCCCGACACCACACCCCGACCCCGAAACAACACCCCGACACCGACACGGCACTACCCCGACATCGACACGACACCCCGACCCCCCGACCCCGAAACAGCACCCCGACCCCGACACGGCACCCCGACACTGACAGGACACCCCGACCACCGACACCTCCCGTAAAGGTGTTCTTTGGCCTTCCAGAGGCCGACGGGGTCATATATTTGTGAATTATTAGTTAGGTCATATATTTTTCGATTTTGTTATGAAAAACATCATATATAATTGTGTTGATCGTGTAGTTTTAAATGTGCAGTTGTTTCATCGCTGCGAGTTTTGGTGTTCGACGACCTCGCCGTGCGTTTGACGAGCTCTGCCCCTTCGTTCGTGGGTGAGCACAAATGACAAGTCCTCCTCCCCCATTAATTATTTGATCTATTCCGATGAAACTTGATAGCTAGCTATGTATGTGTCTTGAATCATCAGTATGCGTAACCAATATGTGTCTCCCGTTCGAAAGCATCATAGTTATAAATATGCATGCATTTGCATATATATAACCTTGATTCTTTCGAATTGTCCAACGCTATCCATGGACAGCCCGAGTATGTGTAGATTGGGTTCGTTTTCCCATATGCTTTGCTCCGGATCCGACGCATATATTTCGTCAGTGCCTCCCCTGTTGTTCTCCGGGTACACATCCTCTCTGTTTATTGCAGAGACGTGTATCAGGAGAACAGCGGGGAGGTGCTGCCGAAATTTTGCGTCGGATCCGAAGCATAGCATGGGAAAATAAACCCAATCTACACATACACGGGTGGGATTAGGACCTATCATTACCTATTAGAGTGTAGGTTGCATGGACGTAATAAAATTGACAAAGTAGATCAACTGATGAATATATACATGGTGAATTACATATATAATTGTTGTGTGTCCAGTAGCTCTGAAAGTCAAGATGAGTGACCGTGCTTGGATGTATACCGGTCACACTGGTCAGAACAAATGGAGCGCTGAATGGTTCACAAAAACTCAGGGGTTTGTGCAAGCCGCATTTGCAAATGGCCAAAAGAAAACCTGGTGCCCCTGTTTCCGGTGCGGCAATTGGGAAAAGAAGACAGAGGCTGAAATGGGCAAACACCTGCAGAAGAGTGGTTTTACGCCCGATTATACGGTGTGGACATTTCATGGTGAGTCTGCCCAACGTGACCGAGCTGAGGTGGATCGTCGTCGCACCGACGAGCATGGTACCGGGATGGAAAACATGGTGCAAGGCTATGATGATGCTCGGGATTCGGGACGAGGAGATGGAGGAATCTGCAAAGGCCTTCAATGAAATGTTGGAGTCTTCGAAACGTCCGCTCCACGAGCAAACTGAGCTTTGTCAGTTGGATGCCATCTCACAAGTAATGGCTCTGAAGGCTCAGTTCAACTTGGGCAGAGAATGCTATGACGCAATTATGAAAGTATTTGGACGCTTTCTACCCAAAGGCCATGTAATGCCTGCAAACCTGTACCAGTCGGACAAAATCCTCCGTGCACTGAAGATGCCCTATGAGAAGATACATGCCTGTGAGAAAGGATGTGCCTTATTTAGGCTTGACTATGCGGACTTGAACTATTGTCCCATTTGCAAGTCTTCCAGGTATATTGTGGTAGACAACGGTATGGGTGAGAAGACACAGACCAAAATCCCCGTTACTGTTCTTCGGTATATGCCAATCGTACCAAGACTTCAACGTCTTTTCATGGTCGAAGAGACGGCCAGACAGATGACATGGCACAAAACTGGCAAAAGAACCGAACTAGATGCAGATGGGAATCTGATGATGGTACACACATCGGATGGTGTTGCGTGGAAAAAGTTTGATGAATTACATGCTGACAAAGCGGCAGATCCGAGGCATCCTCGAGTCGGCATCAGCACGGATGGGTTCAGTGTGTTTGGTATGACGGCAGCCCAACACAGTTGTTGGCCCGTATTTGTCTTTCCACTCAATCTCCCCCCCGGACAGATTATGCAAAGAAAGAACATTTTCCTGACGTTGATAATTCCAGGACCCAACTATCCGGGCAAAAATATGAATGTGTACATGCAGCCGCTTAAGGACGAATTGCAAGAAGCATGGGATAATGGGTTCAAGACATACGACGCCTTTAGCAAACGGAACTTCATAATGCGTGTCTGGTACATGTACTCGACGCATGACTTGCCGGCGTATGCGCTATTCGTTGGCTGGTGTGTGCATGGAAGGTTCCCGTGCCCCACATGCAAGGGAGCTCTTCAGTTTCGTTGGCTTCAGGCCGGTCGCAAGTTTTCTTGCTTCGACATGCATAGACAGTTCCTGGATCCTCGCCATAAGTTTAGGAAAGACAAGAAGAACTTCATCAGGGGTAGAGTTGTCAAAAACTCTGCACCACCTGCATTGACAGGCCAACAGACCCTGGATCAGTTAAACGCTCTCGAGCCAGATCCACAACGTCCAGGGTACTTCAAGGGGTATAATACTAAGCATGCGTGGACTCACAAAACATGCTTATGGGATCTGCCTTACTTCAAAGACCTCCTTTGCCCACACAACATCGACGTGATGCACACTGAGAAGAATATCGCCGAGGCACTTTTTGGTACATTGTTCGGCATAGATGGGAAGTCAAAGGATAATACTAAGGCTAGAGTCGATCTGGAGGCGCTATGTGATAGGCCGTTACAAAACATGAAAGAACCGAAAGGAAAGCAGAACTGGACGAAGCCAAAGGCATGGTTCAATCTTGGAAGGCCAGCTATGAGGGAAATTCTCTTGTGGGTGCAACAGCAGTTGATGTTCCCCGATGGGTATGCAGCGAATCTAAAGAGGGGAGCGAATCTTGATAAACTGAAGATATTTGGTCTCAAGAGTCATGATTCGCACATATGGATTGAGCGGGTAATGCCGATGATGTTGCGTGGCTTCATCCCTGAGGATGAATGGCTAGTACTGGCAGAACTCAGCTATTTCTTCCGTGTTCTTTGTGCGAAAGAACTATCGCCTGGCGTGCTAGAAGAAATGGAAGAGTTGGCGCCGGAGTTGATCTGCAAGTTAGAGAAGATCTTTCCACCGGGCTTCTTTAATCCAATGCAGCATTTGATTTTGCATCTCCCGACCGAGGCAAGATTGGGGGGGCCCATGCAAAATTGTTGGTGCTACCCAACTGAGAGGATGCAGAAGACGCTTCGAGAAAAATGTAAAAATAAACGTAGAATTGAAGCATCGATGGCTGAGGCATTCATCACAGAGGAGGCGGCAAACTTCGTAACAGCGCACTACGAAGCCAAAAATCGTCATTTGCATAATCCGAAGCCTCGGTACAATGCTGACGAGCCTAAAAAGGGTGGATCCAACCTCAGCCTATTCAAAGGGAATCTCGCACCAGCTAGTGTTTCACATCCAGTATCTTTGGATAACGAAGAATGGCGGACCATTTCGTTGTATATCTTCAACAACCTGATAGAAGTGCGGCCGTACATCGAGTAAGTTCTCGGTACATTGTTTCGCCACTTCTATTTCCTTTGAACTACTCTTATTCCTGGATATGTCATACAGTCGATACGTCACCATATTCTCGTATGGAGCGGAGATCCAAAAGGATTCCGTCGAAGAGTATGAGCTTCTCGCAAAGCAAGGAGGTGGCTATCCCGGTTTCATCTCTTGGTTCAAACAAACGGTAATTTCTATTAGACAATTTCATATCATTCGCTAATTTGTGCATAATGCAACAATCCTTTCATATTAAACTTGTAGGCTAATTCAGAGTCTATGGACGCCGAATTGAGACAAGTCGCTAATGGTTTTGACTATAAGGTCCGTTCATTTGACAAGTACGACATCAACGGGTATCGCTTTCGTACCTATGGCAAAGAGCTATCTATGGCCGACCGAAAGTCAACAAATTGTTGTGTATCTGCTATCGGCGAAGGAGGTACCGAGTATTATGGGAGAGTTGAAGCAATTTATGAACTTCTGTTCTATGGTGAAAATCCACCGAATGTCGTAGTCTTCAAATGTTATTGGTTTCAGCCGAAGGAGACTAGAAGGACTCATGAACATGTAGGGCTAGTTGAAATCAACCAAAGCACTCATTTAGATGTTCCTGATGTCTATATTATGGCTCAACAGGCGACCCAAGTATTCTATCTACCGTGGGCCTGCCAAACTAATCCAAATCTGAAAGGTTGGGATGTCGTTTGTGAAGTGCCGCCACGTGCTAGACTTTCTCCCCCAAAGGAAGAGGATTATGAACCTCACATTAACCCAGACACATATGAAGGAGAATTCTTCCAAGAGACACGTCCTTCCAAAAAGCGTTTCAAGAACCGCTATACTTCACCCCAAAACATTGAAGTAGACAGCGACAATGAATCCGACATCACCCCAGAGGAGGAACAAGAAGAGCCGGAACAAGAAGAGGTTACTGCTGCGGATGACCTGTCAATGCTTGACCGATTACGTCAAGGTGGCCTTGCACATGTTGATGCCAATGAACCCTATGAGCCCGTCATTGATTATAGTGATGATGATGATTATGCATTTATTGATGATACTGATCGAGATTATTAGTAGTGTCAGGTATTACATTTTTTTTATGTTGTACTTGATGATGATACACTTAAGTGATACACATATTATTATTCATGTCGGTCTTTTTTTATGTTGTACTAATTTCATTTACTGTTTGTCATGGCAGGTGTTGAAAGATGGTGGGCGCTGGTCGGGAGCGTGGTCTGAGGTCTTCCATTCCAGACGCACCTCTCCGCCGAGCGTTGCTGGACAGTATGGCCACACCGCCGGGCCCTTCTTCGTCGACCGCGGTGCACAGCAGGGGACGAGCTCGAGGTAGGAAGAGAGGAGGTGGGGCACGTGGTCGTGGGAGAGGAGGTAGGTCTACGGCGCCTTCCTCACCGCCACCCCCGGCTATTTCACCCGAGCACGTGACTGCTAGGGTGGACTCGTCCGAGGAGGAGGCTACACGGACTCCGGTCCACAAGCCTCCGGTCCACGGGTCTTGGGCCCACGAGCCTCGGGTCGACTGGCCTTCGGCCCACGAGAGTTCGGCCCACGTGACCCCAGAGGAGCACACGTCCAGATGGGGTACCTGGCCGGATCAGCCCGAGGAGCCGAGTGGCCATGCTGATGATGGTGGGGAGCCGACTGATCTTGAGGAGGAGGGGGCACCGTCTACCAGCGTGGTGCTACACGGCTCCCGTCCGTGCCGGTGACCCGCGAGCAGAGGTGGTTGATTTTCCCTGATGGGGAGAGGTACGTAATTGCATTTAATATTTCTGTACCTTGTGCATTCACGTTTTTTCAAATAACTAATGCGTTGGCCTTGTCATGCTGCAGGGGTTGGGACCACCATCATAGTGTCCGTCGGCCCAACTCCGTCCTTGGAGTTCTTTGCCGGCAAAACTTCCCGGGGTTTGTCACGTTGCCTGGTGAGGGTCGGCTTCCAGAGCTTGGATTGAGCTGGGAGCACTACGTGGCTGCCCCGGCCCCGCCGGATGAGATTATCGACGGTGTCGTGTGCGACACGAGGGCAGACATGGTGATCAGAAAGTTTTGGGTAATTTCTCCTTTACACATTTAAAAATCTTCAACTAGCTAGTTATTAATTGTACTAATCAATATTGTCTCATTTGATTGCAGACATTCTACAGGTGTGAGGAGGGATACGAGGAGGACGCGGCACATGTTATGGAGAACGTCTGCAAGCGCCTACTCCAGAACTTACGGCACGAGGCTCGGGTGCAGGCTATTTGAGACTACTACGCCTTGCGTGGTATCAAGAAGACCAAGCCGGCGTGCCGCGATAAGTTCCTGAGTAAGGAGCAGTACATGAAGGTAATTCTTAAGGCCTTCTCTACTTAAGTTCCTTCATTTAGTAATTCTTAGCCGTAGCGCTCAAGTTTCTATTTGCTAACTTAGGCGCCTCCGAGATGGTGTGCGGATCGGATGGATTGTTGGGAGGTGGTGGTCGATGAGTGGTGCTCTCCACAATGGCTAGCCCTCCACAACGAGGCCAAGGTCAAATGTGCCCAAATGGAAGGTGTGCCACACCATCAAGGCAGCTCCAACTTATATCAGTTCGGGCGCAACTGGGTATGTGGTTTGCTTCATGATTCATGCAATTCATTCATCATGCTAGCTTGAGCCCTTTAATTACTAATTTTCATTGTTTCTCTCTTTCAGGCACGCTACAATAAGGCGGATAAGGTGCCAGAGGTGTACGACCTGTATGCCATGGCCCACACTGCCTCTTTCAAGAAAGTCAAGGCTTTCTCTCAGTCTGACCTCGATGATGCAAACAACTTCACCAACATCTCCTCCCACAACAAGCTCGTGAGATATAGAGATGAGGGGAAGGCGAGGAAAGGGGAGGAATTTAACCTGAGCCAGGGTCCCATTGATCCAGAGCTGTTGATGATATCTGGTGGCGGGAGGTCCCATGGCTCCATAGCCATTGGAGATGGACTTATCCGTTGTCCTAGCACTCTCCCGGAGATCAAGGCGCGCCAGTCGAGCTCCGCTCCTGAGATAAGGCCTCGTGAACGGCCAGTGCAACTCGCCATCAAGGTTAGTGATACGTACTCAGTTATCTTTCTCCATTACATTCTGTGCGCTTCCATCAATGATTACAAATGGTCATGTGAGTGGTGTTGCAGGCTGCTATACAGAGTGAGAGAGATAGAACGAGAAACTTCTGGCGGAGGCGGCGGAGAGGCAGCGGGAGTTGGAGGAGAGGACGACAAAGATGATGGAGGAGGAGAGGGCACGGAATGACATGCAGGAAAGGGCCATGTACGAGCTCCTTGTGGTAAGTTTCTTCTGCAGATTAGCCAAAAAATTCATGTAGTGTTTGTCTCATTACTAACTAGTATGACTGAGTCGTCAAAACCAAATGTGCAGTCTGTGTGCGAGAAGACAGGTCAGACCGCTCCGCCGATGCCAGTGATTGCTCCTGGGACCACGGCGAGTTTTATTGAATGGACATTACTTGCTAGTCTTAACATTTGAGTGTCATCATGCTAACAAGACATTGGAAATGATCTTTGGTGCAGCGTAACTCCAGACAAGCATCGCACGATCCTTCTCCAGCTACCGACACGAGCCACCCCGCTCCTACACCTCCTACATCTTGGTAAGTTTATCTAGTGTTTTGCTTAACACATGCATAAAGACCTAGACTTAGCTTTATTTCCTCCAATGCTTACCATAATGACCTAGACTTAGCTTCTTCACCTCCAAAATGACTTAATAAGCTTACTGACCTCCAAAACCATCCATTTTACCTAAGTTAGCTCTAAAACGATCTGTACTTAGCTTACTTATGTCAAAAATTGCATAATTAGCTTAGTTAGCTTATAGACGATCCATTTTACCTAAGTTAGCTCTAAAATGACCCATTTTACCTAGGTTAGCTTATAAATGATCCAGTTCATCCAAGTTAGCTCAAAAATGACCCATTTTACCTAGATTAGCTCCTAAATGATCCATTTTACCTACGTTAGCTTTAAAATGACCCATTTCACCTAGGTTAACTCCAAAATGACCAATCTTACCTAGGTTATCTCATAAACGATCCATTTCAACTAATTTAGCTCATAAATGATCCATTTCACCTAGGTTACCTAAAAAACGATCCATTTCACCTAAATTAGCTCTTAAATGATCCATTTCACCTAAGTTAGCTCAAAAAGATCCATTTCAACTAAATTAGCTCATAAATGATCCATTTCACCTAAGTTAGCTCAAAAACGATCCATTTCAACTAAGTTAGCTCATAAATGACCCATTTCACCTAAGTTAGCTAAAAAATGATCCATTTCACCTTAGTTACCTCAAAAATGATCCATTTCACCTTAGCTAGCTCATAAACGACCCATTTCAACTAAGTTAGCTCATAAATGATCCATTTCACCTTAGCTAGCTCATAAACGACCCATTTCAACTTAGTTAGCTCATATATGATCCATTTCACGTAAGTTAGCTCATAAATGACATACTCTTCTTGTTCTAGTCTTCTTCTTGTTCTACTCTTCTTGTTCTAGTCTTCTTCTTGTTCTACTCTTCTTCTTGTTCTACTCTTCTTGTTCTAACTTTCTTATTTTTCATTTTGCAGAGTTCATTCAGTTGACGAAAGCTTGCATAGATGGAGTGCTCCTTATCCATTTCTCTGTTTCTTTTTGTATCGTTGAACTATGCATGTATCGTTGGATGAAACTATTGTAATATATATGGTTGGATGCCTCTATGTTGAACTTGTTATGTATGATGGAACTATGATGAAGTTATGTGTTGGATGCATGTAATATATATGGTTGGATATCTTATATGTTTGCTCTGTAATGGCCTTTTGAAATATATCTATATATGTCATCTATATTTGTGATGAAAATTGTTGGATTTAATAAAAAAACAGATAAAAGAGCCAATATGCAGGCTCTTTGCCGTCTGCCACCGACGGCAACGAGCTCTTTGCCGTCTGCCGCGGACGGCAAAGAAGACACGTGGCATCCAGCTGTGCTTCCTGGGAGCTGACCCATTTGGCCAGTTTGCCTACAGTGGCAGACGGCAAAGACTTTGCCATCAGTGGCAGACGGCAAAGAACATGCCATGTAGTGACGTGTAGATGACATCACACGGCGGATGGCAAAGACACTAGAAAGTTTGCCGTCAGCGGCGGACGGCAAAGACCTGCCGTTAGCCACTTAACGGACTGACAGCGCAATTATTGCCGTCCGCCTTCTTTGCCGTCTGCCGAGCCTTTTGCTATTTACCGAAGCCTACTTTGCCGGAGCCTTTTGCCGTCCGCGGCTGACGACAAAGGCCTTTGCCGTCCGCCGTTCATGCCTTTGCCGTCCGCCGTGGCGGACGGCAAAGTAGCTGATTCCTGTAGTGGTATACCAATGTTGAAATGTGTAACCTTTACATTTTGTATTGTTAATTCTTCCAGAAATCTTCCAGTGCCAGAGTTTACCGAAATCTGTTCAGTAAAACCATTGTACTGTACCCTGTAATAAAATAACTACTCTACTGTTGCACTAGCCACTGGATTAGTGTATATATGTAGTATTCAAAATTTTGAATGGTGTTTCATTAGCGTATGGACATAAATAAAGTGTGGAAAGCTTTCCCAGATATGTGCTCAAGAAAACTACTACCTGTTTTTCTAAATACTAGTAGACATTTGGGTACCTTAAACTGAACCGCGAAAATGTCTTATATTAAGGAACAAAGGGTGTCGAGTTCACTTAAATTATCCCGGTAAAGCTGGTCACGCCTTTGTTAAAATTAATGTTCACTATGTTATTGGAGGAGGTCTGTAAGTTTGTCTCTAATGCCTGTTGACTACATACCTGACATCATAATGTAATGTTAAGTCATTTCCTTTTGTACATTGTCACTGAATTGTCAAGGCGGTGATGGCATTTTATTTTAGTTGAACTGCACAAAATATGCTTAAAAGAAGGGGAAAGGTCAGGAATCGATCATTCTTTCATAAAGAACTATATATGCCTTTCTGACATCAGCCTCTGTTGCCTTATTTATTCCTTCAAACAGGTGGTTAGAAACAGTCTTGCTACCTTTTCCCATTAAGAAATTGGAATGCTTATATTTGTGAGTCTATGCTTCAACTAGTGCCACTTTTATATTAATCACACTTTCAATATCTATGCAAACAGGGATGCTCAATTTTAGTGGAACTGCACAAAAAGTCCAACTGGTTCAACATTAGGAGCATGTTTTCTTCCAAACCTTTATATCCAATTGGTGGCACTATGAGCTATTCATTGAGAAGGTAAATGGTTTGCTACTATATTGCTACTCTTTTTGTAATGTCATGAGATAGTAATAGTAGTGGTTTGCATGTGAATTTATTGGTAGGGTGGACCTACATTGGAGGTGTAGGACAGGATTCAATGATTGGATGCTCAATTTTGGTTGTATCGATTTCACCTCTTCCATCACTACAAACATGGATATCCTTGGTCTGATGAAGAATAGGCTCTATATTTCTGCTCTGAACAAGCAAATCAATTCAGTACGAAATTGTCCAGGGCAAAACATGACTGTATCAAATTGTCCAGTGCAAAAGATGACAGATGCTAAGCGGAAGAGACATGTTTAAACCGAAAATACAAGGTGGGGTATATGTTTACTAGCTACTTGATATTTGTGCAGACACAGATGTCTGCCCATTGCTATTTGGCAAACACACAAAGTGACCGCAATTTTGGTTGAAGTACACAAGAGAATAGTATAGTCACTACATGCAGTGCCATTTGAAAATAGACATAGAAAGATTGGATAGTCACTTCATGGACTGCAGAAAAGTAGTACTGTACTATTTATTAGCCAACACTAGGTGCTACATTGCTTTAGTCTGATTATACAATGGGCATCATTTTGCCTAAGTTAAAGTTTGTATTCCGAAAATAGTCTCACCGTGTGATCAAGAAAAGACCAAATCATATTGAAGTGGATGTTCCTCCATCATGTGTGGTTCATTCTCATGGTTCTAGCTATTGGTGAAACCACTTACGTTTGCAAGAGGAATTGTAGAATTCACAAACAAATTTGTCTTTCAGTCTGTACTGAATGTTGGCCAAGAGAAGCATCCATGTTAGCAGGAAGAACATATGTTTTTTCTAGATCTTTCCTTTTGGAGCTATATATTTGTATATGATCTGTGAATCATTGAGATGCATTAACATGTTGATCTTATGTATGGGAATCATTCTAGTTGGTTTTAGTTGTGGCTGATCTTTGCATTTGGAGCTACATATTTGTATATGATCTGTGAATCATTGAGATGCATTAACAGTTCCTTATATCTGTTCACTCAGTGTTTACAAGTTACTGATCAATCACTAACTAGCCTACTAATGCGCTCCTGGCTGTTTTAGTTGCGATGCAAGATCCGAAGTGGCAGTTTTTTGCATTGTTGAGGAAATCGTCAACTGGTAACTGCTCGGTTGGCTGGCGAGTAGGGGATTAATAGGCTAATCAGCAAGTTAATCGGCCATTTAATCAATTAATCGGACGATTTATCAGTTTATCAGCTACTCGGTGACCCTATGAGTAGGGATTAATCGGCAAGTTAACTTGTTAATCGGATGAATTCTTGAACAGGGGGTTGTTGAATAAAAATGCCTACCTCCGAAGAAAATGACAAGCTGCTCTGAAGAAAATGCCATGCGAATCTGAAGAAACTGCCAGCAAAAACGTTCGCAATGCCTTATCTCCCAGCTAAAGTTCATCAACTAATGCCCTCGGCTGTGACTCGTTGCATGCTGCTCCGCGTACTGGCTGCGAGCGATTTTGAGTGCCTGCATGCAGTCGGCCGTAGTTAAGGCAGCTAACTAATGCGAAAAAGATGCACTTTAATTCTTGCGGGCCTTTTAAATCTGTGCAATCATTATTGACAAGGAGGGAGATGATTTGAGTGCACTCGTTTCACCGTCATGCCGGCGTACGACCTAGCACGGACGGGACGACACAGTCAGAATTTCAGTTTCTCTAGTTTTCTATGGCAAGCTGGCGCGCTAAGCCATGCCTGCTTAATTATGCATTGAATTCCTATGACCGTTGCACTACCTTCCGCCTATAAGTATTGTTTCCCGGCCTTCTATGATGGCACCGTGACCGAACTCGCCCTATCATCATAAGCCCCCACCGGCACCACGTCGCTCGCCACTTATCGTCGCTCTCGCCACGTCCGCCATGCCCCCGCCCGTCCGCGATAGGCAAGGCCGGAGGCGGTCACCGTCGGAACTAGTGTTTGGTTTTTCACCGGAAGGCAGACGGAGGGAGGAGGCATTCCATCGGTTTTTAGATGGCAATGCGGAGATCGAGGACTTGTTGGAGCACGACGGCCTGGCAGAGGAGCAGGAGTTGTTGGAGTGTGACCACTTGGCGGAGGAGTAGCGTATCACCGATTTGGGCCACTAGCGGGACATGGAGCAGCAGCGCACCGACGCTCTGAGTCGCGAGCAGAGCGCCCGCACCTGGGCCGACTACGTGGAGGCCGGTGCCTGGCAAATAGCCCTGGAGGCTATCGGGTACACACGTGTTCGCGACGCTGATTTTTACTACCAGCTTGTCAAGTGGGTTTCCCGCTCAGAAGCTGAAGCTTCGGTGGAACACGACGGCATGGAAAGGGCCAACGCGCACGAGCAACGCGCCCTATCGCACCTCTTGCAAGTCCGAGGCGAGGCGGAGGACGCCGGTGCCGGTGTTTAGCATGTACCGCAGATGGCGGCCAGCATCGTCTAGTTAGCTAAGAGTAAGTTAGTACTTGTACGCTACTAGAGTATTAGTGGGAGTAGATAGTTAACTTGGCTATGATGGTTGTCAACGTGGAAGTTCAGTACTCTATATGAGGATCAGACCTGTTACTTTGCTCTGAATGTTGAACTTTCCGTTTGAACGTATGGAATGGGCTCTTATGTTTTAAATGGGTTGTATTTTTCCTCCACGGGTTTAGAGGCTGACTTGTGGACCTACCAAGTTGACGCGTACACAATCAGGAGATGATTGTATGGGGAGAGGATGACAGCAGGGACCCGCCAAGGTCATGGCAGTACGCAAGCAAGTGCCTCCTTATTTCAATCCAATAAGAAATGGCTCCTCCTAATGGATTTCTGACATATGGGTCCCATGCCATTGTCAACGTAGTCAATAAACGAGAGAGTTGCACAACGAGCAGCTGACACCAGGGACCCAGCAGCTCGCCGATTTAATATTGTTTTGGGTTAATTTGATAAATGCCACTCCAAATCTGGTGTTTCTGAGAAATACCACTGCAATTTCCAAACTTTGAAAAATGCCATTTCCAGTGGCATTTTTCGAAGTCTGGAGTGGCGTTTTTCAAAGTTTGCAAAAATTGCAGTGGCATTTTTCAAAGTTTGGAAATTGCAGTGGCATTTTTATGAATCGCCATATTTGTTGTGGCATTTATCTAATTTGATTTTAAGATGGAAGCAGGGTGTCAACTGGGCTGTGCGGGGCACTCTGGCCTGTCTAGACAACCTTCTCTTTTATGTTTACCACATACCGGCCCAGTAGTTTTTTTCTTTCTGAAAATGGCTAATCCAGTTTTTTTTGTGATTTGCCAAGTAAGTCGCTTTGTCACGCCTGTTGGGCTGCAAAACTTTCAAGATGAGGTGAGCTTCATTCGTCTGGATGAGAAAATGACCTATCAGTAATGAGAAATGCGATGTACATTTTTAAAACACATCAAACCGGCAATTACTTTCAAATTTCTTTTTTCATTTCAAGATTTTAAATTGCATTAATTTTTATGCATGGACAATTTGTTGGATTTTATATTGATATACATTTATTTTTAGAATCAGTTTGAATGTGACTCAAAATTTTGGGACTAAAAACAGTTCGGATAGCACCGAAATATCCAACATTTCGTATAATTTTTTAACCATGGCCACAATATGGGCTGTAATGCTAACAAAAAGAATATGGTCTCCAAAAAACTTAAGAATTAGCAAATGGGATGTAAATTATTAGAAATAATGGTAGATGGGATGTATGTTGTTTTCGACAGATTTGAGGCTTTCCTAAAAAAAGGTTGACGCACAAGCAGTGACTGTTGGATATCCATCCAACGGCCGTCGTGCTTCCTCAATCTCTGCTCTTCCTGCTCCAGCCGCTCAAACAAGCGTCGGCGGGACTGCCTACTCCCTCCTCCCCGCGGCCGGCTATGCTGCCGCGCAGGCCTCACCGCCCCACCGTACTCCCATCGCTGACCTAGCCATCCCTCTACTCCCCACACCTGCTGTTATTCTCCGGCGATAGCAGACGAACCAGTAGACCCTCGTACAGTCGTACTCCCCTCCGTGTGGGAAACAACTGCCGAGTCTTCCCTGCCTCCGTGTCGTTCCCTTCCTAGGCCTCGCCGTCGTCCACCGCCCTCGTGCTCTCGGCGCGGCCTGGTCAACATGGTCAACGACCGACATGCATCTGAAGTGGACTATACGTGGAGAGGCTGACAGCTGGGTCCATGGTCGCATGCAAGGAAATGCCTCCTTATTACGCGCAAAATAATGATTCCTCCACCTGACATCTAGGACCCACCAAAAGGGCCTCTGTATTTCGCGAAAAAAACGTTACCGCCGCTGACAGCTCGGACCCACCAGCTATATCTTCGCACGCAAGGAAGTGCGTCCTTATTACGCGCAAAAAAAGAATACTCCCTCCTGCTAGTTGGGACCAAGTATAGTGGCAGACTGACTTGTGGGCCTACTAAGTTGACGGGGATGGAAGGCTTTGTCAACTTAGTCAATATGCATGATTCTAGCTCCAGTGACCGTACGATGTCCATCCAACGGCCGTAGTGCTTCTTCAACCTCTGGTCTTCTTGCTCCAGCCGCACAAACCGGCGCTGGTCGTGCCTCGTGCTCCTGCCTCCCATGGCCGGTTGCGATGCGGCGGAGGCCTCACCGCCCCCTACTACTCCCACCGCTGGCCATCCCTATACTCACCCACACCCCCTGTTATTCTATGGCGACGACAGCCTCACACCGCAGCGAACCAGTGAACCCTCATACTCCTCTAGGTGTGGGCATCCACTGCCGCATCTTCCTCGGCTCCGCGTCGTCCCCTTCCTAGGCCTCACCGTCGTCCACCGCCCTGGTGAACTCGGTGCGGCGTGGTCAACATGGTCAAGGAATGACTTCCATCCGAAGAGTACTATATGTGGAGAGGCTGACAGTTGGTTCCACGGCAGCCGCAAGGAAGTGCCTCCTTATTACGTGGAAAATAATTATTCATCCACCTGAAGGCAGGGACCCACCGGACGGACCATCGTATTTGGTGAGAAAAACGTTTCCCCCCCTGACTGCTGGGACCCACCGGATGGCCACCGTATTTTGCGAAAAAAAGTCCCCCCCCCCCCCGCTGTCAGCTCGGACCCACCAGAAGTGTCGCCTTATTACGCACAAAAATGAATACTCCCCCTGCTAGTTGGGACCCACCTTGGTGGGTGGCTGACTTGTGGGCCTACTAAGTTGACGGGGAGGAGTGCTTTGTCAACTTAGTCAATATGAATGATTCTAGCTCCAGTGACCGTACGATGTCCATCCAACGGCCATTGTGCTTCTTCAACCTCTGGTCTTCTTGCTCCACCCGCCCAAAGCAGCGCTGGTCGTGCCGCGTGCTCCTGCCTACCATGGCCGGCTGTGCTACCGCGGAGGCCTCACCGCCCCCTACTATTCCCACCACTGGCCAGACCCTGTGGCGACGACAGCCTCACACTGCAGCCGAACTAGTGAACCCTCGTACTCCTCTCTGCGCGGGCTTCCACTACCGTGTCTTCCCCGGCTCCGTGTCGTCCCCTTCCTAGGTCTCGCCGTTGTCCACCGCCCTGGTGCTCTCGGCGTGGCGTGCTCAGCATGGTCAAGGAACAACTTCCATCGGGACGTGGACTATACGTGGAGAGGCTGACAACTGGATCCACGGTCGCAGCAAGGAAGTGCCTCCTTATTACACACAAAATAATTATTCCTCCACCTGACATCGGGGACCCACCAGACGGGCCACCGTATTTCGCGAAAAAAAACATTTCCCTCTGACTGCTGGGACCCACCAGCTACATCTTCGCACACAAGGAAGTGCGTCTGGGCAAAAAAAGCGATTCGCCCCTCTGACTGCTGGGACCCACCAGCTACATCTTCGCACGCAAGGAAGTTCCTGATAGTCGGGACCCACCTGGTCAAAGAATACATAGCGTTGTCATTCTGGTCGCGAACGTGTACGTACATACTGGTCGATGTAGAGGCGCGCACGTGTCGTAGTAGAGGCGCGCACGTAGCTTGTACACGTACGTACAGTGGCCAGTGTGCAAGAAAGAAAATACGGCCACGTACGTACATACGGGTAGGGTCTCGTATGCCTAATCGCGCATACGTACGGCCAGGGCTCGTGTACATGGCTGGGTCGGAACAGAGAAACAACGTCGTCGTCGTGTTCATGGGGAGCCAACCGGCTGGGTCGGAACGGAATGCGTCGTCGTGTTCATCGGGAGAGCTTGGATCAAACAGCCAATGGAAACAAGGCTTGCCATACCGCAGAACAGAGAAAACAGCCTTGTGTTCGACCGGCCACGTTTGAAACGGGTTCCTGTTCATCGGGAGGGGTCTGGTGTACCGCAAAATGGAGGAAACGGACCTCCTACGGTCGAAACGGGGGTCCTGTTGATCGGGAGGGGTGTGGTGTACCACAAAATGGAGGAAACGGACTTGTGTTGGAGCGCTACGGTCGAAACGGGGGTCCTGTTCATCGGGAGGGTTGTGGCGTACCGCAAAACGGGACTCCACGGGATACTGTTCATCTCCACCGTCGACCCCCTCCAGCCTCCATGGGCTACTATTCATCCACCGTCGACCTCCTCCAGCCTCCACCTACGATTGTTCATCCACGGGCTCCTGTTCATCCAGCTTCCACCGCGCGCTACTCCACTGGCTACTGTTCAACCAGCCCACTCCACGGGCTCCTGTTCAACCACCCCTCCACGGTCTACTGTTCATGCAGCCCTCCATCGTCTACTGTTCATCCTGCCCTCCACGGGGTGGTCCTGTTCATCCTGCCCTCCACGGGGTCCTGTTCATCCAGCCCCAACCGGCTCGATCGATCGGGGTCCTATTCATCCAGAGGTAACACCACGGGGTCCTGTTCATCCACCCCCACCGGGAACTGTTCATCCCACCCCCCCCCCCCCAGCACGCTCACTGTTCATCCATAGGCAGCATCGATCAGCTTCAGTTAGCAGCAGTAGCGAAGGAATCACTCGATCGGGTTAAGTTAACAGCCAGCGATCGATCGCTCGATCGGGTTCAGTTAATAGCCATCGACCGATCGCTCGGGTTCAGTAACGCGTAGCCTGCAGTGCAATCGCTCGGGTTCAGTTAGAGCCCAACGCCTCGCACCCATGCGCGTGCGTGTACGGGAGAAACGCGCATCGCTCGGCCCCGACCACCCACCGTAACCGGGAACACCCTGATATTTTCCTCGCCGTCGCTTCTACCACGGTTTTTTCCGTCATGGACGGCCCAAAGAATGTCATGCAGCTGCGTCTCCGGCCCGCCCAGGACGAAAAGCCCATTTTCTATCATGATTTTTTGTCATAGAAGTAGGACCCCACCACATCTATGATGATATCGGATTTTGTGACAATTATCGTCATAGAAGTGTCATAGGTATGACAGAAAAAAAATTGTTTGGCCCAAAATGTCACGGATGTGCCTTTTTTTGTAGTGTTAAGGAGGGATGGAAGTTTATGAACTTGGCGAGGTGCAGCATGGGCGCGAGGCAGAGAACAGACATTGGCAGCGAGCGCATATGCCCATCATTAAAACTGAGCTCCTTAAGCTGATCTAAGGCGGGGGGATTGGAAGCACTCATGAAGCTTGGCTCGGTCCTTATCGTTGGAACGGAACTTGCCCGTTCTAAGGCCTTTGATTGGGCAATAGTAATGCCGAGGATCTGGGACAACGCGTCTGAGCTTTTGCGATAGCCATGGCGGAGATTGTGGGCATTGATGAGGTCGAGAAGGGTGGAAGGGGGCGCCCCCGCCGGGAAAGGACGGTTGTCCGTGCCCCATATTTGATTAGGAGGAGGGAGATGATGACTATCAACATATCATCGGGGAGGCTGCTGATGAAGTCTAGGCCTGCTAGAGTCGCTTGCTGTTCTTGCTCGACCAGTATCCGCTTGTTGGCAGCCTCATTCTCCACCTTAGGAGCTCCTCGTCAGCGGCGCTTTCTAATAGAAGTGGGAGTACATGGAATATTTAGTTAAAACAGGGCAAAATAAAAGTGTATTGGTAACTAGAAGTTAGTAGGTAGGAATAGAGTAAGAAAATGGAATAACAACTGGTTTCTTAAATACTACACAATTCCTTTCATATTGTTGGGTAAGTCAACATGCAGATACTTGAAAAGAACACTTACTTCGAACAAAGTCCGGACGGATGATATCGTCGGGGAAGTTAGCATATATCTCATGACCAGTCTCTTTTATGTGCAGTGCAATTTTAGTGTCAGCTTTTAGTACATAAAACTTAGAAATTTCTGCCCAAAGGTTTGTGCCAAAATAGGAGTGAGCACGTTCACCAAGTCTTATAGAAGCAACGATTGTAAATCCATGGTTTGTGTTCAGTATGACATTCCTGCAGTCTTGAGTTATGTAAAGGGCAAGATTTTGTACTACATGTGTTGTTGCATAGCAAGGGATGTGCTACAGAAATGGTAGGATTGTTAATGAATATGGTAACATGCAAATATGAGTGAATTAAAACATACATCAGTTGAAATCAAAGGACAAAAACCTATAATTAAACATATAGTGTAACCATGTTGTCATGGAAATAAGAGAGTAATCGAAAGAACAATACATCATTAATTTGCCTAATATAGAAAGAAGAGGTAAAAAAATCCCCTTTGACGTATATGTTGCATGTGGGACCTTTTATCCAAATGTAGCAATATATAGTATATTTTCAGGAAAGTAGGCCATGCCAACCGATGTAAGGTGAGATTGAACATACCGTGTCAATCCTGAAATCATCTGGTATGGTGAGATGGAACTCCACGGATGTATGACCAAGGCCGCAATGTCTTGATGTGTCCGCATATGTAACACCCCGGATGTAACTTTCCCAATTTGTACTCAAACTCTTGCCGTTTCCAGCGTTAAGTTATTTTATTTTCTCGGGTTCGGGTCTTTGTCTCCGTGTGTTGTTGTCATTTTCATGCATTGCATATCATGTCATCATGTGCATTTCATTTGCATACATGTTCGTCTCATGCACTCGAGCATTTTCCCCGTTGTCCGTTTTGCATTCCGGCGCTTCGTTCTCCTCCGGTGGTCATTTCTAGCTTTATTTCGTGTGTGGGGATTAAACATTTCCGGATTGGACCGAGACTTGCCAAGCGGCCTTGGTTTACTACCGGTAGACCGCCTATCAAGTTTCGTATCATTTGGACTTCGTTTGATACTCCAACGGTTAACCGAGGGACCGGAAAGGCCTCGTGTGTGTTGCAGCCCAACACCGCTCCAATTTGGCCCAAAACCCACCTAACTATGCTCCATCATCTAGAGCGTTCGATCACGATCGCGTGGCCGAAAACCGCACCTCATTTGGACTCTCCTAGCTCCCTCTATGCCTATAAATAGACCCCCCCCCCGAAATTTCGGATCTCCTTCTCCCCTGAAACCCTAGAAATCCCCCCCGCACCGGCCAGACACGTCCGAATCCGGCCGGACGCGTCCGCTGCGCCGCCCGCAGCCACTCCAAAGCCGCCACGTGGCACCCGCCACCTCGCCGCCGCCGCGGCCCGGGGCGCCCAGAGCCGGCCCCCGCGGCCCGAGCCGCCCGGGCCGCCTCCTTCCGCGCCGCGCCGCCACCTTCCTCGCCTCCGACGCCGCGCCGCCGCCTGCTCCACCCCGCCGCATCGACGCCGGCGCGCCGCCGCCTCCGCACCGGCGCCACCAGCAGCCACCACCGCGCCGCGCCACCTCGGCGTCCGCGCCGCTCGTCGCCATCCGCCGTCAGATCCGGCCCGGATCCGGCCGGATCCACCTCTCCCGCGCCTCCCCGCCGCTTCCTCGAGCTCGCCGGAGCCGCCGCCGCCTCGCCGGAGTTCTCGGTTCATGTGCGTGAACAGTAACCCTAGACCTCGGAGGTTGAATTTTCTTCTAAGTCCCGGATATTTTCTAGTCCAAGTGTTCATGTTCGTAGCTCCGTAACTTTGCATCCGTAGCTCCGATTTGGGCATATAGCATATCAAAATGTTCACCTCAGAGAGTACATCATTTCATTCCATTGCATCATTTCCATTTGAGTTCACCTTGATGCCCTAAATGCTATTAGAAGAGGGCTACTTGAGTTAATTGTCAGATCTGCTACTCCATTTTGGTTTCTCTCATTTTTGCCGTGATTAATGTGTGCATGATATGCCCTGATGCTCTACATATGTTTTGTTAAGGGTTTCGTCATCTTTCCAGAGGTGCAACCCATGTATTTTTGTGATGTGTGTGGTGTCTAGTGCAAGCTTACAAAGTGGTGCACTTGCTAATTCTGTTTTCAGGGACTTGGCATTTCCACCAAGTCCTTGAGCTGTTTATCTCATGATGCCATATGTTCAAGTTGTTTCCTAGTGATCCGTGCCTATTTTGAGGATGATCAGTAAGGATGTTTTGTTAATATTGTAGTGCTCTATCCATCCATGTCTTTGTTTGCAATTACGGAGCACCCTAGATTGAGTCAATCGAGCTCTACTTTTGCTACTTTGTGAATCTGGGCAGATTGTCAACTTGTTTGCAATTTTGCCGATGTTGTTATAGTTGATCCGTGCATGCTATGCTATTGTTCTTGCATGTCTAGCTTGAATTTTGTGCCTTCTTTATGGATGTATGCTTGTCTTTCCATGACTTGCTCTGTAGTGAGTGCATCGAGCTCGTAAACATGCCTACTTGAGTTATGTTTCAGCATGTGCCAGTTTTCACTAAGTCTGAAAACTGATTATGTTTTTGCTATGTTCACATGCTTGCAATTGTATTTTTCTGATCTCTTTTGGTTGAAGGTCACTAAGGGACCTTTGTTAAGCTCATTGAGTAGCTCCATGCCATGCTTTACTTTGCCATGTTCAGGTCCTGTAGCATGTAGTTTTGTTGCTCCGAAGAGTGCTACCTGATCTGAAATTCCAGACAAGTGTTAATTTCACTAAGTCTAAGATCTGTTTGCCATATGCATTTTTTGCCATGCTTGTTTGAACCTGTTAATGAATGAATTGGCCGTAGCTTGGTGCTAGACTTTTGTTAAGCATCTTGAATGCATCCCTGCCATGTATTTTGTTGTCATGTTTGGGTGCTGTAGCATGTTCATTTCGTTGCATTTAGATGCCTACTTGCTGTAAATCGCAGAACGTGGCCATATTTGAATCGCTTGCCATTTCCAAACCGTAACTCCGATTCCGGCGTTCTTTATATCGTTTTCAAGCGATTTCATCTCACCTTTCCAGTGGCATGCTTTGATTCCCAAGTTGAGGCAAGGTTCATGCATTTCCTGTCATATCTTGCATTTTGCATCCCGCATCGCATCCCGCATAGCATATCATCATTGCATCATATTGTTTGATCCTTGCATGTGGTTGATTGTATCCTTGTTGCTTGTTTGTCTTGTTTGGGTAGAGCCGGGAGACGAGTTCGCTAATGAGGAGCCCGTTGAGTTTGCTTTAGAGGATCCAGTCAACTCTAATAGCTTTGCAGGCAAGATGATCATACCCTCGAAATCACTACTATCTTTGCTATGCTAGTTTGCTCGCACTTTTGCTATGCCATTGCTACGATGCCTACCACTTGCTTGCAAGCCTCCCAAATTGCCATGTCAAACCTCTAACCCACCATGTCCTAGCAAACCGTTGATTGGCTATGTTACCGCTTTGCTCAGCCCCTCTTATAGCGTTGCTAGTTGCAGGTGAAGATTGAAGGCGTTCCTTGTTGGAACAATTATTTACTTGTTGGGATATCATTATATTATCTTGCTATCTTAATGCATCTATATACTTGGTAAAGGGTGGAAGGCTCGGCCTCTCGCCTAGTGTTTTGTTCCACTCTTGCCGCCCTAGTTTCCGTCATATCGGTGTTATGTTCCCGGATTTTGCGTTCCTTACGCGGTTGGGTTATAATGGAAACCCCTTGATAGTTCGCCTTGATTAAAGCTTTTCCAGCAATGCCCAACCTTGGTTTTACCTTTTGGCACATAGCCTTTTCTTTCCCTTGGGTTCTACAGACTCAAGGGTCATCTTATTTAAACCCCCCGGGCCAGTGCTCCTCTGAGTGTTGGTCCACCTGTCAGCTGCCGGTGGCCACCAGGGGCAACTCTGGGCTGGCCTACCCGTACCTAAGACAATCTGAGTGTTCCCTGAGAAAGAGATATGTGCAGCTCCTATCGGGATTTGTCGGCACATTCGGGCGGTGTTGCTGGTCTTGTTTTAACCTGTTGAAGTATCTTGAAGAACCGAGATACCGAGTCTGATCGGAACGTCTTGGGAGGAGGTCTATTCCTTCGTTGACTGTGAGAGCTTGTCATGGGCTAAGTTGGGACTCCCCTGCAGGGATTTGAACTTTCGAAAGCCGTGCCCGCGGTTATGGGCAGATGGGAATTTGTTAATGTCCGGTTGTAGATAACTTTAACCTTAACTTAATTAAAATGAATCAACTGAGTGTGTTACCGTGATGGCCTCTTCTCGGCGGAGTCCGGGAAGTGGACACGGTGTTGGAGTTATGTTTGTGCAGGTTGCTCTCTAGTTTCTCGCTCGCGCTTTGCCTCCTCTTCTCGCTCTCTATTGCATATAAGTTAGCCACCATACTTGCCAGTCGCTTGCTGCAGCTCCACATGTTTTTACCTTGCCATACCTATAAGCTTAAATAGTCTTGATCGCGAGGGTGCGAGATTGCTGAGTCCCTGTGGCTCACAAATTACTATTACACCAGATGCAGGGCCTGATGATTCCGCTCTAGGAGATGCGCTTGAGCTCAAGTGGGAGTTCGACGAAGACTCTCAACGTTACTATGTTTCTTTTCCCGATGATCAGTAGTGGTGCCTAGTTGGGGGTGATCGGGACCGTGTCGCTTGTTGGGTTCTCTTTTATTTTGGTGCCGTAGTCGGGCCATGAGTGTTTGGATGATGTAATGTTATTTATGTACTTGATTGACGTGGCGAGTGTAAGCCAACTATGTTATCTCCCCTTTATTACCATATTACATGGGATGTTGTGAAGATTGCCTAACTTGCGACATATGCCTTCAATGCGATTATGCCTCTAAGTCGTGCCTCGACACGTGGGAGATATAGTCGCATCGAGGGTGTTACAAGTTGGTAATAAGAGCCTTCCCCGACCTAAGGAGCCCCATTGCTTGATCGTTTTTAGCGGCCGAGTTGTGTCTAGAAAAATGTTTTGAGTCATTTAGGAATTATATATCGGAGAGTTTAGGAATTCTTTTTTACTTCCCAGTCTCCTCATCGCTCTGGTAAGGCGTCCTGACGTAGAGTTTTGACTCTTCTCTTCTCAAATTTCACTAAAAAAAATTTCCGGGTATCTTGGAATCGTTCCGATGGTTTTATGATGAGAACATTGTCTTGGTGCCTCCTGTCAGGGGTTTAGTGGAAGTGTCCCGGGGAGTTGAGCTCTGAGTTGTTGTCATCATAATTTTATCGTTGCAGTTCTGGTATACCTGAGTTTAGTACGCCGACATCGAAAATCTCTTTTATGCAGTTTGTTGGTGAGATAACCTCGACGCCACCCAGTACTAGGGCGGGAGTTCGGGAGTATCGCCATAACTTGTATAACGGATGCTTTTCGAAGGTTGAGGTAGATGGTTTCCGAAGTTTTCTTGGTTATGTGTTGAAGGATGGATACAGCTGGATGTAGGATTTGCTAGTTTGGGTGAGATATTATGCTTCCCCTGTATCCCCAACACCTGATTGCATAACCGGAATGGTTCGGGAGTTTCATAGGTGGGAATTCTTGTAGCTCTAGTTCTTCTTCCACGAATATTGGTTTGAGATTGGGATTTCTTACCGATTATTCGTTCTTGATCCGTACCTTGTTGATTTATTTCTCTACCTTAATTCTACGTGGCTTCTCAATTTATGGATATGTGACCATTTCAAGAGGAAGGCATTCGTTCATTTTGTTCGGATGTGAAGACTATATGTTGCAATTTTCTTTCCATTGGATTCAGCTTCAATATTTGTCTGTCAATGTGCTAATGGTGGTCAACCTCTTCAGGATGGCTCCTCCAACGCGCACGACTCCGAATCCTGATCTGCCACCACCTCCACCTCCTCCAAAGGCATGGCAAGCTGTGATGGCCGCAACCAATGCAAACACACAGTTGATCATGCAAATTTCCAAGAGCGCAATCAAGGCAACCAAGGGAATCAAGGCAACAATCAGAATCACTTTGCTACACTCAACCAGTTCCTTGCTAACGGGCCAAAGACTTTCAGCAATTGTGTTGAGGCAACCGATGCTGACGATTGGCTTGTGGATCTGTGCAAGCATTTCGAGTGCAGTAACGTCAGGCCTGAGGACTTTGTCAAGTTCACTTCCTTCCAACTCAAAGATCAAGCTGCAGAATGGTTCCATCAGTACAAGGACTCCAAAGTTGGACGTGTTATCACTTGGGATGATTTCTGTCGAGATTTCAGGGCTCATCATATTCCCCAGAGCGTGGTTGAAAGCAAGCGTGAGGAATTCCGCAATCTGAAGCAAGGCTCTTTGTCTGTCTATGACTACAACAAGTTGTTCCAGAAGCTCGCCCGCTTTACCAAGCAGGACGTCCTTGATGAGAAAAGCATGATATATCAGTTCAGGGGTGGTCTCAGAGAAGAAAAGCAGCTAGCTCTTGTCCTCTTTGAGCCCTTGAGATAGGATGAGTTCTACAACATGGCACTGAAACAAGAGGCTGCTCAGTTGAGGTGTGATGCTTCCAAGAAGCGAGTCAGAGATGTTACTTCTTCTTCCTCTACTCAAGTGGCCAAGCAGCAGAAGTATTGGCTTCCTCCTCCTCCGTTCCGTCAGCCGTATCAGCAGAAGAGCAAAGGTGGCAGTGGTTCTTCCCACCCACCCAACCCTGGCTTTCAGAACAAGACTTCGTCTCAAGCTCCAAGATCGAGTGCTCCGTATCACCGTCCGCTTTCAGAGGTCACGTGCAACAAGTGCCAACAGAAGGGTCACTATGCCAACAAGTGTCTCAACCAGAGGCGTCTTCCTCCTCCTCCTCCTCCTCCTGTCAGATCGGCAAGTACAGTTGTGGTCAAGCATAACCCCAAGCACGCCAAGGTCAATTTGATGAATGCAACTCAGGCAGAGGACTCGTCAGATGTGATCATGGGTAACCTTCCTGTTAATGATATTCCAGCTAAAGTTCTTTTTGACACGGGTGCATCGCATTGTTTCATCTCGAGACCGTTTTCATCTAAGCATGGTTTGCCTTTGCAAATTTTGCCTAGTCCTTTAGCAGTTGTCTCTCCCGGTAAACGCATGCATGCTAACTCCATTGCTCCGGATGTTACTATCACTTTGGGAGACTACAAGTTCCTTTCTTCTCCTATGGTTCTTGGTGACTCGGATATTGATCTTATTCTCGGAATGGATTGGCTTTCTAAGCACAAGGCTCAGCTTGATTGTGCAGCTAGGCAGATTCAATTGACTCATTCATCTGAGGATGTAATTGTCTTTGCCGCTCGGGATAATACCATCCATCTATTTTCTCTCAATGAGAAGGGTGAATTGGATGCCATCTCTCAAATTCCAGTCGTTTGTGAATATCAAGACGTCTTTCCAGAAGAGCTTCCAGGAATGCCTCCGCACCGGCCAGTTGAATTCGTTATTGATCTTGAGCCTGGCACAGAACCTGTGTGCAAACGTCCTTACAAGCTCGGACCTGAAGAGTTGAAGGAGCTGAAGAAGCAACTCGATATTCAAGAGAAAATGGGTCTCATCCGGCCTAGTTCTTCTCCGTGGGGTCGTGGTGTTCTTTTTGTGAAGAAGAAGGATGGAACGGACCGACTTTGTGTTGATTACCGTCCAGTGAACAAGAAGACCATCAAGAACAAATACCCACTTCCCAACATCAATGAGCTGTTCGAACAACTCAAAGGTGCCCAAGTATTCTCCAAGCTTGATCTCCGTATGGGTTATCATCAGATTCGAATCCGTGAGCAAGATATTCCCAAGGCGGCTTTCAGGACAAGTTTTGGTTCATATGAATACACTGTCATGTCTTTTGGCCTCGTCAACGCTCCTCCGACGTTCTCTCGCATGATGAACTTCATCTTCAACGCCTACACCAATGACTTCGTTTTGGTCTATCTCGACGACATTCTGGTTTTCTCCAAGAACAAGGAAGATCATGCCAAGCACTTGCGTTTGGTTCTTGATAAGCTTAGAGAACATCAATTCTACGCCAAGTTCTCCAAGTGTGAATTTTGGCTCGATGAGGTTCTTTATCTTGGTCATATCATCTCCGCCAAGGGCATTGCCGTGAATCCTGAGAAGGTGTCTGCAATTGTGAATTGGGAACCTCCTCAGAACGTGAAGCAACTCCGCAGTTTCCTCGGTCTCGCAAGCTATTGCCGAAGATTCGTTGAAAACTTTTCTAAGATCGCGAAGCCTCTCTCTAATCTTCTCCAGAAGCACATCAAGTACATTTGGTCTCCGGAGTGTGACATTGCCTTCAACACTTTGCAAGAGAAATTGATCACTGCTCCAGTTCTGACTCCGCCTGATGAATCCAAGCCGTACGAGGTCTTTTGTGATGCCTCTCTCCAAGGTCTTGGCGCAGTATTGATGCAAGAGAAGAAAGTTGTTGCTTATACCTCTCGCCAGTTGAAGCCTAATGAGAAGAACTACCCCACTCATGATCTCGAGTTGGCCGCAGTTGTGCATGCTCTTTTGACTTGGAGACATCTTCTATTGGGAAGAAAAGTGGACATTTTCACTGATCACAAGAGTCTCAAGTACATCTTCACTCAGCCTAATCTCAAACTCAGGCAAACTCGCTGGGTCAAAATGATTCAAGAGTATAATCCGAGTATCGAGTATACTCCAGGCAAGGCCAATGTGATTGCTGACGCATTGAGCAGAAAGGCTTACTGCAACAGTCTAATTCTTAAGCCTTATCAACCCGAGCTTTGTGAAGCTTTCCGCAAACTTAATCTGCAAGTTGTTCCTCAAGGTTTCCTCGCCAACCTTCTAGTTTCTCCTACCTTGGAAGACCAGATTCGCCAAGCCCAGCCTCTTGATGCTATGGTGAAAAAGGTGAAGATTGGGATTGCTAAGAGCCAACCCAAGTACAAGTGCTACCGCCTTGATGACAAGTACACTCTCTTCTTCGAGGATCGTATTGTTGTACCCAAAGGTGACCTCCGTAAAGTGATCATGAACGAGGCTCACAATTCTCTCCTCTCCATCCACCCTGGGAGCATGAAGATGTATCAGGACCTTAAGCAAGCTTATTGGTGGACTCGAATGAAGCACGAGATCGCTCAATTCGTGAATGAATGTGATGTCTGCAGAAGAGTGAAGGTAGAACACCAAAGGCCAACAGGTCTCCTCCAACCTCTTGCCATTCCAGAATGGAAGTTTGACCACATTGAAATGGACTTCGTGACTGGGTTTCCAAAGTCCAAGCGTGGAAATGATGCTATATTCGTTGTCATCGACAAACTCACTAAAGTGGCTCACTTTCTGCCTATCAAAGAGTCGATCACTGCAGCTCAATTGGCGGAACTCTATACCTCTCGTACTGTCTCTCTGCACGGTATTCCACAAGTGATCTCTTCAGACCGCGGCAGCATCTTTACCTCCAAGTTTTGGGATTCTTTTCAGAAGGCCATGGGCACCAACATCCGCTTCAGCACAGCTTTCCATCCTCAAACTAGCGGTCAAGTCGAGCGTGTCAACCAGATTCTTGAAGATATGCTCAGGGCTTGTGTGATCTCCTTCGGCATGAAGTGGGAGGATTGTCTTCCTTATGCTAAATTCTCCTACAACAACAGTTTCCAAGCAAGTTCGGGCAAGGCCCCATTTGAAATTCTGTATGGCAGGAAGTGCCGTACCCCTCTCAACTGGTCTGAAACCGGTGAACGTCAGCTTTTGTGTAATGACTTAATCACAGAGGCAGAGGAAATGTGCAAAGTCATTCGTGATAACCTCAAAGCAGCCCAATCCCGTCAGAAGAGCTACTATGATAGTAAGCACCGTGATTTGGCTTTCGAGATCAGAGATCATGTTTACCTTCGTGTCTCTCCTATGAAAGGTACTCGTCGCTTCGGTATCATGGGGAAGCTTGCCCCTAGATACGTGGGACCTTTCAAGATTGTCAGCAAGAGAGGAGACCTCGCCTATCAACTCGAGCTTCCTTCAAACTTTGCAAATGTTCATGACATGTTCCATGTCTCTCAGCTTTGAAAGTGCTTCAAGACTCCTGACCGCACCGTCAACTTCGAGGACATTGAGCTCCAAGAAGATCTCTCTTATCGTGAGCACCCAGTTGCTATTCTTGAAGAGACTGAACGCAAGACTCACAACAAGTCAATCAAATTTCTCAAAGTCAAGTGGTCACATCATTCCGACCGTGAAGCTACCTGGGAACGCGAGGATCACCTCCGTTCTGAGTACCCGGCGTTCTTTCAGTCCTAGATCTCGGGACGAGATCCTTTCGTAGTGGTGGAGTGTTGTAACACCCCGGATGTAACTTTCCCAATTTTTACTCAAACTCTTGCGGTTTTTAGCGTTAAGTTATTTTATTATCTCGGGTTCGGGTCTTTGTCTCCGTGTGTTGTTGTCATTTTCATGCATTGCATATCATGTCATCATGTGCATTTCATTTGCATACGTGTTCGTCTCATGCATTCGAGCATTTTCCCCGTTGTCCGTTTTGCATTCCGGTGCTTCGTTCTCCTCCGGTGATCATTTCTAGCTTTCTTTTGTGTGTGGGGATTAAACATTTCCAGATTGGACCGAGACTTTCCAAGCGGCCTTGGTTTACTACCGGTAGACCGCCTGTCAAGTTTCGTATCATTTGGACTTCGTTTGATACTCCAACGGTTAACCGAGGGACCGAAAAGGCCTCGTGTGTTTTGCAGCCCAACACCCCTCCAATTTGGCCCAAAACCACCTAACTCTGCTCCATCATCTAGAGCGTTCGATCACGATCGCGTGGCCGAAAACCGCACCTCATTTGGACTCTCCTAGCTCCCTCTATGCCTATAAATAGACCCCCCCCCCGAAATTTCGGATCTCCTTCTCCCCCGAAACCCTAGAAATCGCCCTCGCACCGGCCGGACACGTCCGAATCCGGCCGAACGCGTCCGCTCCACCGCCCGCAGCCACTCCGAAGCCGCCAGGTGGCACCCGCCACCTCGCCGCCGCCGCGGCCCGGGGAGCCCGGAGCCGGCCCCCGCGGCTCGAGCCGCCCATGCCGCCTCCTTCCGCGCCGCGCCGCCACCTCCCTCGCCTCCGACGTCGCGCCGCCGCCTGCTCCACCCCGCCGCCTCGACGCCGGCGCGCCGCCGCCTCCGCACCGGCGCCACCAGCAGCTGCCACCGCGCCGCGCCGCCTCGGCGTCCGCGCCGCTCGTCGCCGTCCGCCGCCAGATCCGGCCCGGAACCACCTCTCCCGCGCCTCCCCGCCGCTTCTTCGAGCTCACCGGAGCCGCCGCCGCCTCGCCGTAGTTCTCGGTTCACGTGCGTGAACAGTAACCCTAGACCTCGGAGGTTGAATTTTCTTCCAAGTCCCGGACATTTTCTAGTCCAAGTGCTCATGTTCGTAGCTCCGTAACTTTGCATCCGTAGCTCTGATTTGGGCATATAGCATATCAAAATGTTCATCACAGAGAGTGCATCATTTCATTCCATTGCATCATTTCCATTTGAGTTCATCTTGATGCCCGAAATTATGTTATAAGAGGGCTACTTGAGTTAATTGTCAGATCTGCTACTCCATTTAGGTTTTTGTCATTTTTGCCATGATTAATGTGTGCATGATATGCCCTGATGCTCTACATATGTTTTGTTAAGGGTTTCGTCATCTTTCCAGAGGTGCAACCCATGTATTTTTGTGATGTGTGTGGTGTCTAGTACAAGCTTACAAAGTGGTGCACTTGCTAATTCTGTTTTCAGGGACTTGGCATTTCCACTAAGTCCTTGAGCTGTTTATCTCATGGTGCCATATGTTCATGTTGTTTCCTAGTGATCTGTGCCTCTTTTGAGAATGATCAGTAAGGATGTTTTATTAATATTGTAGTCCTTTATCCATCCATGTCTTTGTTTGCAATTATGGAGCACCCTAGCTTGAGTCAATCGAGCTCTACTTTTGCTACTTTGTGAATCTGGGCAGATTGTCAACTTGTTTGCAATTTTGCCGATGTTGTTGTAATTGATCCGTGCATGCTATGCTATTGTTCTTGCCATGTCTAGATTGAATTTTGTTCCTTCTTGATGGATGTATGCTTGTCTTGCCATGACTTGCTCTATAGTGAGTGCATCGAGCTCGTAAACATGCCTACTTGAGTTATGTTTCAGCATGTGCCAGTTTTCACTAAGTCTGAAAACTGATTATGTTTTTGCTATGTTCACATGCTTGCAATTGTATTTTTCTGATCCCTTTTGGTTCAAGGTCACTAAGGGACCTTTGTTAAGCTCGTTGAGTAGCTCCATGCCATGCTTTACTTTGCCATGTTCAGGTCCTGTAGCATGTAGTTTTGTTACTCCGAAGAGTGGTACCTGATCTGAAATTCTAGACAAGTGTTAATTTCACCAAGTCTGAGATCTATTTGCCATATGCATTTTTTGCCATGTTTGTTTGAACCTGTTAATGGATGAATTGGCCATAGCTCGGTGCTAGACTTTTGTTAAGCATCTTGAATGCATCCCTGCCATGTATTTTGTTGTCATGTTTGGGTGTTGTAGCATGTTCATTTCGTTGCATTTAGATGCCTACTTGCTGTAAATCGCAGAACGTGGCCATATTTGAATCGCTTGCCATTTCCAAACCGTAACTCCGATTCCGGCGTTCTTTATATCGTTTTCAAGCGATTTCATCTCATCTTTCCAGTGGCATGCTTCGATTCCCAAGTTGAGGCCAGGTTCATGCATTTCCTGCCATATCTTGCATTTTGCATCCCGCATCGCATCCCGCATAGCATATCATCATTGCATCATATTGTTTGATCCTTGCACGTGGTTGATTGTATCCTTGTTGCTTGTTTGTCTTGTTTGGGTAGAGCCGGGAGACGAGTTCGCTAATGAGGAGCCCGTTGAGTTTGCTTTCGAGGATCCAGTCAACTTTGACAGCTTTGCAGGCAAGATGATCATACCCTCGAAATCACTACTATCTTTGCTATGCTAGTTTGCTCGCTCTTTTCCTATGCCATTGCTACGATGCCTACCACTTGCTTGCAAGCCTCCCAAATTGCCATGTCAAACCTCTAACCCACCATGTCCTAGCAAACCGTTGATTGGCTATGTTACCGCTTTGCTCAGCCCCTCTTATAGCGTTGCTAGTTGTAGGTGAAGATTGAAGGCGTTCCTTGTTGGAACAATTATTTACCTGTTGGGATATCATTATATTATCTTGCTATCTTAATGCATCTATATACTTGGTAAAGGGTGGAAGGCTCGGCCTCTCGCCTAGTGTTTTGTTCCACTCTTGCCTCCCTAGTTTCCATCATATCGGTGTTATGTTCCCGGATTTTGCATTCCTTACGCGGTTGCGTTATAATGGGAACCCCTTGATAGTTCGCCTTGATTAAAGCTTTTCCAGCAATGCCCAACCTTTGTTTTACCTTTTGCCACCTAGCCTTTTCTTTCCCTTGGGGTCTGCAGACTCAAGGGTCATCTTATTTAAACCCCCCCGGGCCAGTGCTCCTCTGAGTGTTGGTCCACCTGTCAGCTGCCGGTGGCCACCAGGGGCAACTCTGGGCTGACCTACCCATACCTAAGACAATCTGAGTGTGCCCTGAGAAAGAGATATGTGCAGCTCCTATCGGGATTTGTCAGCACATTCGGGCGGTGTTGCTGATCTTGTTTTAACCTGTTGAAGTATCTTGAAGAACCAAGATACCGAGTCTGATCGGAACGTCTTGGGAGGAGGTCTATTCCTTCGTTGACCGTGAGAGCTTGTCATGGGCTAAGTTGGGACTCCCCTGCAGGGATTTGAACTTTTGAAAGCCGTGCCTGCGGTTATGGGCAGATGGGAATTTGTTAATGTCCGGTTGTAGATAACTTTAACCTTAACTTAATTAAAATGAATCAACTGAGTGTGTTACCGTGATGGCCTCTTCTCGACGGAGTCCGGGAAGTGGACACGGTGTTGGAGTTATGTTTGCGCAGGTTGCTCTCTAGTTTCTCGCTCGCGCTTTGCCTCCTCTTCTCTCTCTCTTTTGCGTATAAGTTAGCCACCATACTTGCCAGTCGCTTGCTGCAGCTCCACATGTTTTTACCTTGCCATACCTATAAGCTTAAATAGTCCTGATCGCGAGGGTGCGAGATTGCTGAGTCCCTATGGCTCATAGATTACTATTACACCAGATGCAGGGCCTGATGATTCCGCTCCAGGAGACGCGCTTGAGCTCAAGTGGGAGTTCGACAAAGACTCTCAACGTTACTATGTTTCTTTTCCCGATGATCAGTAGTGGTGCCTAGTTGGGGGTGATCAGGACCGTGTCGCTTGTTGGGTTCTCTTCCCATATGAGTGTTTGGATGATGTAATGTTATTTATGTACTTGATTGACGTGGCGAGTGTAAGCCAACTATGTTATCTCCCCTTTATTACCATATTACATGGGATGTTGTGAAGATTGCCTAACTTGCGACATATGCCTTCAATGCGATTATGCCTCTAAGTCGTGCCTCGACACGTGGGAGATATAGTCGCATCGAGGGTGTTACAGCGTACTATACACTCTATGAATGAAAGAAAACCCTCAAATCAACTCGAATAAAAATGAATTCATGGAAATTTTGGCCGTGTGATTAAAGGAGGCAGATGAACTAGATAAGGGATGAGAGAGCATCTCAGTAAATTAGTTACCTTGTTGTCCATGAGAAAAAACACTCAATACCGCAGATTCCCGAATCAGGCGGAGCTGGGTCAATGATGCGTCTCCAACATATCTATATTTTTTTATTGTGCCATGCTATTATATTATCCATCTTGGATATTTTATATGCATTATGGTACTATTTTATATCATTTTTTGGGACTAACCTATTAACCTAGTGTCAAGTGCCAGTTGCTATTTTTTCCTTCTACAGAAAATCAATATCAAACGGAGTCCAAATGGAATAATACTTTACGATGATTTTTCTGGGACCAGAAGAAACGAAGGAGACTTGAAGATGAGGCTAGAAGACCTACGAGGCGGCCACAAGCCCTAGGGGCGCGCCCAGGGGGCGCCCCCTAGGCTTGTGGGGCCCTTGTAGACCGTCTAACCCTAATTCTTGCTCCATAAATACCCAAATATTCCCTCTACATCAGAGGCATCCACAAAAAATACTTTTATGCCGCCGCAAGCTTCTGTTCTCGTGAGATCCCATCTTGGGGCTTTTCTGGCACTCTGTCGGAGGGGGATTCGATCACGGAGGGCCTCTACACCAACCTTGCCACCCTTTCAATGATGTGTGAGTAGTTTACTAGAGACCTACAGGTCCATAGCTAGTAGATAGATGTCTTCTTCTCTCTCTTTGATCTTCAATACAATGTTCGTCTCGATGTTCTTGGAGATCAATTCGATGTAATCTTCTTTTGCGGTGCATTTGTTGAGATCCGATGAATTGTGGATTTATGATCAGATTATCTATGAATATTATTTGAGTCTTCTCTGAACTCTTTTATGCATGATTAAGATAGCTTTGTATTTCTCCCCGATCTATTGATTTGGTTTGGCCAACTTGATTGATCTATCTTGCCATTGGAGAGTTGCTTTGTGATGGGTTCAATCTTGCGGTGTCCTCACTAAGAGACAAAAGGGGTAGTGAGGCACGTATTTGATTGTTGCCACTAAGGATACAAAGATGGGTTTTATATCATGTTTCTTGAGTTTATCCCTCTACATTATGTCATCTTGCTTAATGTGTTACTCTATTCTTGTGAACTTAATACTCTAGATGCAGGCAGGAGTCGGTCGATGTGTGGAGTAATAGTAGTAGATGCAGGCAGGGGTCGGTCTACTTGTCACGGTCGTGATGCCTATATTCGTGATCATTGCCTTGGATATGATCATAATTATGCGCTTTTCTATCAATTGCTCAAAAGTAATTTGTTCACCCACCATAGGTTTTCTTTCAAGAGAGAAGCCTCTAGTGAAACCTATGGCCCCGGGTTCTATTTTCCATCATATTATTTTTAGATCTATAAAACCAAAAATACAAAAATACCTTGCTGCAATTTATTTTGCCTTTTATTTATCTTTTATACCAATCTCTATTAGATCTCATTCATGTAAGTGACCATGAAGGGATTGACAACCCCTTTTTCGCACAGTGTGCAAGTGTTTGTTAGTTTGCGCAGGTGCATCTATTGGGGACTTGGTTGTTCCTCCTACTAGATTGATACCTTGGTTCTTAATAGAGGGAAATACTTATCTCTACTTTGCTGCATCACCCTTTCCTCTTCAAGGGAAATAACAACACAAGCTCAAGAAGTAGCAGGAAGAATTTCTGGCGCCATTGCCGGGGAGGATACACATCAAGACTACCAAGTACCTATCATAAACTCTCGTCTCTTGCATTTTGATTATCAGCCACTTGCCTCTCGTTTTCCTCTCCCACATCTCTAAAACGTTTTACCATTTTATTTGCCTTTTCCCGTTTGTGTTTTCGTTTGCCTTTTGTTTGCTTTTGTGTTAGATTGCTTGCTTTGTCAGGATGTCTCAAGAAAATATTAAGTTGTGTGTTTTTTCCAACACTAATAATAATGATTTTATTAGTACTCTGATTGCTCCCGCCACTGGTGCGGAATCTTATGAAATTAATGCCGCTTTGTTGAATCTTGTTACAAAAAAACAATTTTCTGGTAGCCCTAATGAAGATGCTACGTCCCATCTAAATACTTTCATTGAATTATTTGATATGCAAAAGTAAAAATATGTGGACAATGATATTGTCTAAATAAAGCTATTTTCGTTCTCACTACGAGATCGTGCTAAAACTTGCTTTTCATCTTTGCCTAAAAATAGTATTGATTCATCAGATAAGTGTAAAGATGATTTTATTTCCAAGTATTTTCAACTCGCTAAGATCCTCCCTTAGGAATGTTATAATGAATTTTAATCAACTGGATCATGAACATGTTGCAGAATCTTGGGAGATGATAAAATTAATGATAAGAAATTGCCCTACTCATGGTCTAAGTTTATGGATGATCATACAATTTTTTTATGCGGGATTGAATTTTGCATTTAGAAATCTATTAGATTCCGCCATATCATCCCACTTATGATTAACCTCTATTGCAAGCATCCGCAACTACAAGAAAAGTATTAAGGTAAACCTAACCATAGCATGAAACATATGGATTCAAATCAGCCCCTTACAAAGCAACACATAAACTAGGTTTTAAGCTTCTGTCACTCTAGCAACCCATCATCTACTTATTACTTCCCAATGCCTACCTCTAGGCCCAAATAATGGTGAAGTGTTATGTAGTCGACGTTCACATAACACCACTAGAGGCTAGACAACATGCATCTCATCAAAATATCGAACGAATACTAAATTCACATGACTACTAATAGCAAGACTTCTCCCTTGTCCTCAGGAACAAATGTAACTACTCACAAAGCATATTCATGTTCATAATCAGATGGGTAATAATATGCATAAAGTATCTGAACATATGATCTTCCACCAATTAAACCAACTAGCATCAACTACAAGGAGTAATTAACACTACTAGCAACCTACTAGCACCAATCCCGGACTTGGAGACAAGAATTGGATACAAGAGATGAACTAGGATTTTGAGATGAGATGGTGCTGATGAAGATGTTGATGGAGATTGCCCTCTCTTGATGAGAGGAGCGTTGGTGATGACGATGGCGATGATTTCCCCCTCCGGGAGGGAAGTTTCCCCGACAGAACAGCTCTGCCGGAGCTCTAGATTGGATCCGCCAAGGTTCCGCCTCGTGGCGGCGGAGTTTCGTCCCGAAAGGTTGCTTCCCATTTTTTCTCGATGAAAGACTTCATATAGGAGAAGATGGTCATCGGAGAGCCACCAGGGGGCCCACGAGGTAGGGGGCGCACCATAGGGGGGCGCCCCCCACCCTCGTGAGCAGGTTGTGGGCCCCTTGGTCTTCATCTTTGGCGAGGATTTTTCATTATTTATTATAAGGTATTCCATGGAGTTTCAGGACTTTTGGAGTTGTGCATAATAGGTCTCTAATATTTGCTCCTTTTCCAGCCCAGAATTCCAGCTGCCGGCATTCGCCCTCCTTATGTAAACCTTGTAAAATAAGAGAGAATAGCCATAAGTATTGTGACATAATGTTAAATAACAGCCCATAATGCAATAAATATCGATATAAAATCATGATGCAAAATGGACGTATCAACTCCCCCGAGCTTAGACCTCGCTTGTCCTCAAGCAAAAGCCGATAACAATAAATATGTCCCCATGTTTAGAGGAAGAGGCGTCGATAAAAATAAAATACGGACATGAGGGCATCATGATTATTCTCATAACAGCAACATACATAGATATTGTCATATGATTACTTATGTTCAAGTGATGATCTATTCACAATGCAAAAGTACGAATCAGAAACCTTAATGAGAACCAACAAACTATAACCTCAGTCATTGAAGCAATTGCAATTTATCATAACATCAGAAAGAGTCTATGTCAGAGCTAAAAAGCAAGTACACATACTCAACTATCATCTAGTCCTTCATAATTGCTAACACTCGCGCAATACTTGTGGTTACAGAGTTTTAATCGGACACAGAGAAAGATAGGGGCTTATAGTTTCGCCCCGCAACCTTTTACCTTGAGGGTAATGTCAACAATAATAACTCATGCCCCCCTACATCCAATTTTATATATCTATCAGGATCTTTTCCAACACACTGTGCTTGCCAAAGGATAAAATGTAAAAAGGAAAGGTGAAGATCACCATGACTCTTGCATCAGGTAGAAGATAATAATAAAAGATAGGCCCTTCGCAGAGGGAAGCAGAGGTTGCCATGCGCTTTTATGATTGGATGCACAAAATCTTAATGTGAAAGAACGTCAATTTATATTGCCCCTTGTGATATGAACCTTTATTATGCAGTCCATCGCTTTTATTACTTCCACATCATAAGATCGTATAAAGCTTATATCTCCCACACCAATCAATCATACATATTTAGAGAGCAATGTTTATTTCTTTGCACCGATGACAACTTACTTGAAGGATCTTATTCAATCCATAGGTAGATATGGTGGACTATCATGGCAAAACTGGTTTAAGGGTATTTGGAAGAACAAGTAGTATCTCTACTTGGTGCTGAGAATTTGGCCAGCGTGAGGGGGAAAGGCAAGCTCAACATGTTGGATGATCCATGCCAACATAATTTATCTCGGATATAACAAAACATAACCCATTACGTTGTCTTCCTTGTCCAACATCAACTCTTTAGCATGTCATATTTTGATGAGTGCTCACAATCATAAAAGATGTCAATAATAGTATATTTATATGTGAAACCTCTCTTTCCTTATTACTTCCTATTAATTGCAACGATGACCAAAGCTATGTCTGCCAACTCCCAACAACTTTTAATCATCGCACTCTTGCTATGTGAAGTCATTACTATCAATAAGATCAATATGAACTTTTGTTTCTTTTTATTCTTTTTCTCTCTTCTTTTATTCACCCAAGATCATAGCAAGAAAATCAAGCCCTTGACTCAACACTAATCTTTATTATATAGCTCACGGACTCGATTACACATAGAGAGATCATAAAGCAAAACTTAAAACTAGATCATTCCATAAACTTTATTCTACTAGATCGAAATACTACTAATAAGATCGAACTAAGGAAAACGGTAAAGATAGGAGTTGTGATTGTTATACGATACCGGGGCACCTCCCCCAAGCTTGGCGGTTGCCAAGGGGAGTGCCCATACCCATGTTATTATATCTCCTTGGTTGGTGAAGAAGGTGGAGGTGTTGTTGATGATGGATGGTCGCACATCGAGCGTAGGAGGTCTTCTAACTTACGGATAATGCCCTTGAGTGCGATGATATGCTCCTTCAACAAAATATTTTCATGTGTGACATACTTATTTTGTATACGAGCCAACTCAATCATCTTGAAAGCTTCGATTTCTGTAGGGGTAAGAAGATTATGATCCAGTTGAAGGGTGTCTTCTGTTGCTGGAACTTGGTCCTCCACGACCTTCTTGATCCCTTCATCCTTGTTGATCTCCATAGGTTCTTCTCTCTTCAGCTTTGTCTTCATTAGCCAAGCATCGTTGCCCTCATGGTTGGAGGAGGAGGGAGATGACATAGTGCCTGGCCTTGACAACCCTGTCAGAAAACAGCTCGAAACAAAGATAGGAGTTTTGCGTGATACGGGAGTCAAAACCCCCGGGAGATTATATAATGAATTTTTACCGACCAAAATACGTATGGTGCAAGAAAACGGAGTCCGGAGGGCACACGAGGAGCTCACGAGGTAGGGGTCGCGCCCAGGGGGTAGGGCGCGCCTTCCACCCTCATGGGGCCCTCGTGTCCTTCCCGGACTGCTACTTAATTTTCTATTTTTCTAAATATTCCATAACGGAGAAATATTGCCTTAAAAATTGTTTTGGAGTCGATTTAGTTACCGTACCACATACCTATTCCTTTTTGGAGTGTAAAACGTTCTGGAAAGTGTCCCTTATGTATTCCTCCGGGGTTACGATTTCAATAATATTGGTTTCAACATATATGGGATTACCTGAGATATAATGTTTAATTCTCTGACCGTTTACCACCTTCGGATTTGTTCCTTCGAAATTGTTGATCTTTATGGCACCGGAACGGTTGACCTCCTCGATAACGCAGGAACCTTCCCATTTAGAGGGAAGTTTTCCTGCAAAAAATCTTAAACGAGAGTTGTATAGCAATACATAATCACTTACATTAAACTCACGCTTTTGTATCCTTTTGTCATGCCATCTTATAACCTATTCATTAAACAACTTGGCATTTTCATAATCTTGGGTTCTCCATTCATCAAGTGAGCTAATATCAAATAACCTCTTTTCACCGGCAAGTTTGAAATCATAATTGAGCTCTTTAATATCCCAATATGCCTTATGTTCTAGTTCGAGGGGTAAGTGACATGCTTTTCCATATACCATTTTATACGGAGACATACCCATAGGATTTTTATATGCAGTTCTATAGGCCCATAATGCATCATCAAGTTTCTTGGACCAATTCTTTCTAGACCTATTGACAGTCTTTTGCAAAATTAATTTAAGTTCTCTATTATTCAATTCTACTTGACCACTAGACTGTGGGTGATACGGAGATGCAATTCTATGATTGACGTCATATTTAGCAAGCATTTTACAGAAAGCAGCATGAATAAAATGTGAACCACCATCAGTCATTAAATATCTAGGGACTCCAAACCTTGGAAAAATAACTTCTTTGAGCATTTTAATAGAAGTGTTGTGAGCAGCTACTAGTTGGAATAGCTTCTACCCACTTAGTAACATAATCAACAGCAACTAAAATATGTGTATATCCATTAGAGGAAGGAAAAGGTCCCATATAATCAAAGCCCCAAACATCAAATGGTTCAATAACAAGTGAATAATTCATAGGCATTTCTTGACTTCTACTAATATTACCAATTCTTTGACATTCATCACAAGATAGGACAAACTTACGGGCATCCTTGAAGAGAGTAGGCCAATAAAAACCTGATTGCAATAACTTATGTGCAGTTCTATCTCCCGCGTGGTGTCCTCCATAAGTTTCGGAATGACACTTGCGTAGGATCTGTTCCTGTTCATGCTCAGGTACACAACGTCTAATAACACCATCTACTCCTTCTTTATAAAGATGTGGGTCATCCCAAAAGTAATGTCTCAAGTCATAGAAGAACTTTTTCTTTTGTTGGTATGTGAAGCTAGGTGGTATAAATTTAGCAACTATGTAATTAGCATAATCAGCATACCAAGGAGTACTATGAGAAGTACTTATGACATTTAATTATTCATCAGGAAAACTATCATCAATAGGTAGTGGGTCATCAAGAACATTCTCTAACCTAGATAAGTTTTTTGCACGGGGTTCTCAGCTCCTTTTCTATCAACAATATGCAAATCAAATTATTGTAGCAAGAGAACCCATCTAATAAGTCTAGGTTTAGCATCTTTCTTCTCCATAAAATATTTAATAGCAGCATGATCAGTGTGGATAGTTACTTTACAATCAACAATATAAGGTATGAACTTATCACAAGCAAATACAACTACTAAAAGTTCTTTTTTAGTAGTAGCATAATTTATTTGAGTATTGTCTAGAGTCTTACTAGCATAATGGATAATATTTAATTTCTTATCAACTCTTTGCCCTAGAACAACACCTACAGCATAATCGCTAGCATCACACATAATTTCAAAGGGTAAATTCCAATCAGGTGGCTGAACAATAGGTGCAGAGACTAATGCTTTCTTAAGTATTTCAAATGCCTCTACACAATCATCATCAAAGACAAATGGTATATCTTTTTGTAATAAATTAGTCAGAGGCCGAGAAATTTTTGAGAAGTCCTTAATGAACCACCTATAAAATCTGGCGTGACCAAGGAAACTTCTTATACCTTTGATGTCCTGGGGACATGGCATCTTTTCAATAGCATCAACCTTGGCTTTATCAACTTCAATGCTTCTTTCAGAAACTTTATGCCCCAAGACAATACCTTCATTAACCATAAAGTGGCACTTTTCCCAATTCAAGACAAGATTAGTTTCTTCACATCTCTGCAAAACTCGATCAAGATTGCTCAAGCAATCATTAAAAGAAGATCCATAGACGGAAAAGTCGTCCATGAAAACCTCACAAATCTTTTCACAAAAGTCAGATAATATAGCCATCATGCATCTTTGAAAGGTAGCAGGTGCATTACATAAACCAAAAGGCATACGTCTATAAGCAAAAGTACCAAAAGGGCTTGTAAAAGTAGTCTTTGATTGACCTTAGCCGACACAGGTATTTGAGAGAAACCAGAATAACCATCTAGAAAGCAGTAATGTGTATGTTTTCATAATCTTTCTAGCATTTGACCGATAAAAGGTAAGGGGTAATGATCTTTCTTAGTAGCCTTATTTAATTTGCGGAAATCAATTACCATCCTATAACCTGTAATAATTCTTTGTGGAATCAATTCATCTTTATCATTAGGAACAACAGTAATACCTCCCTTCTTAGGGACACAATGAACAGGACTTACCCACTGACTATCAACAATGGGATAAATTATACCTGCCTCCAGAAGCTTTAGTATTTCTTTTCTTACCACTTCTTTCATTTTAGGATTTAGACGTTGTTGAGGATCATGAACTGGTTTGGCATCTGCTTCCAAATTTATTTTATGTTGACATAGAGTGGGACTAATGCCCTTAAGATCATCAACAGTATATCTAATAGCAACACGATGCTTCTTCAGAGTTTTCAATAATATTTCTTCTTCATGCTCTGAAAGGTTAGCACTAATAATAACAGGATATATCTTCTTTTCATCAAGATAAGCATATTTAAGATTATCAGGCAACGGTTTAAGCTCAAACACGGGATCACCCTTGGGTGGAGGAGGATCCCCTGGGATTTCGACAGGCAAATTGTGTTTCAGGATGGGTTCCTGTTTAAAGAATACGTCATCTATTTCCCCTCTTTCATTCATATACATATCATTTCCATGGTCTAGCAAATATTGTTCTAAAGGATCACTAGGAGGTACGGCAATAGAAGCAAGACCAATAATTTCATCCTTACTAGGCAATTCTTCTTCATGGTGTTGTTTACTAAATTTAGAGAAATTAAACTCATGAGTCATATCATCCAAGCCAATAGTAACAACATTCTTTTCGCAGTCTATCCTAGCATTAACTGTATTCAAGAAGGGTCTACCAAATATAATGGGACAAAAGCTATCTTGTGGGGAACTAAGAACAAGAAAATCAGCAGGATATTTAGTTTTCCCACACAAGACTTCAACATCTCTAACAATTCCCATTGCTGAAATTGTATGTCTATTAGCAAGTTTAATTGTGACATCAATATCTTCTAACTCAGCAGGTGCAATTTCATGCTTGATTTCTTTATACAAGTCATAAGGTATAATACTAGCACTAGCACCCATATCACATAAGCCATGATAATAATGATCTCCTATTTTAACAGAAATAACAGGCATGCCTACCACAGGTTTATGTTTATCTTTAGCACAAGGTTTAGCAATTCTAGCAGTTTCACCGCAGAACTGAATAACATGCCCATCAATATTATCAAACAAGAGCTCTTTAACAATAGCTATATTAGGTTCTACTTTAACTTGCTCAGGAGGTGTATATGTTTTAATATTGCTTTTACGAACCACAGTTGAAGCTTTAGCATGATCCTTTATCCTAACAGGGAAAGGTGGTTTCTCAACATAACAAGTAGGAACAATAGGATCATTATAAGTAACAGTCTTTTCTTCAACTTTAATAGGTGTAGCTACTTTTACTTCTATGGGAGGATGATATTTAAACCACTTCTCCTTAGGGAGATCAACATAAGTAGCAAAAGATTCACAGAAAAAAGCTACTATCTCAGAATCAAGTCCATATTTAGTGCCAAACTTACAGAAAATATCGGTATCCATAGAAGATTTAACACAATCAAACTTAGGTGTCATACCTGACTCCTTACCATTGTCGAGGTCCCAATCTTCAGAGTTGCGTTTAATTCTATCCAATATATCCCATTTGAATTCAATAGTCTTCATCATAAAAGAGCCAGCACAAGAAGTATCAAGCATGGTGCGATTGTTATCAGAAAGCCGAGCATAAAATTTTTGAATAATCATTTCTCTTGAGAGCTCATAATTAGGGCATGAATATAACATTGATTTAAGCCTCCCCCAAGATTTAGCGATGCTTTCTCCTTCGCCAGGCCAACAATTATATATATAATTGCGATCACGATGAACAAGATGCATAGGGTAATACTTTTGATGAAATTCCAATTTCAATCTTCTATAGTTCCATGATCTCGTATCATCACATAGCCTATACCGTATCAATGCATTTCGTTCAAAGATAAAGGAAAGACCTTCTTCTTAGCAACATCATCGGGTATACCTACAAGCTTAAATAATCCACAAACATCATGCACACATATTAGGTGTTCATCAGGATGCTTTGTTCCATCTCCTGTAAAAGGATTAGCTAGCAGTTTTTCTATCATACCCGAAGGATACTCATAAGGAATTTCATTTTCATATTCATTTTCAATAGGTTCAGTAGGTTGAGGAGAAACTCTTTGCTCTACTGGTCGGGGTGAAGATACCCCGAACAAGCCCCTCGGAGGATTACTTTCCATAGTAACAAGTGACAGTAAATTTCAGCAAACTATATAAATTTTTCCTTACGAAATTCCACCTACCAAAGGCGCTTTACTCCCCGGAAACGGCGCCAGAAAGAGAGTCTTGATGACCCACAAGTATAGGGGATCTATCGTAGTCCTTTTGATAAGTAAGAGTGTCGAACCCAACGAGGAGCAGAAGGAAATGATAAACGGTTTTCAACAAGGTATTCTCTGCAAGTACTGAAATAAGTGGTAATAGATAGTTTTGTGATGAGATAATTTGTAACGAGCAACAAGTAACCAAAAGTAAGTAAAGTGCAGCAAGGGGGCCCAATCCTTTTTTTAGGAAAGGACAAGCCTGGACAAACTCTTATATAAGGAAAAGCGCTCCCGAGGACACATGGGAATATCGTCAAGCTAGTTTTCATCACGCTCATATGATTCGCGTTCGGTACTTTGATAATTTGACATGTGGGTGGACCGGTGCTTGGGTGCTGTTCTTACTTGAACAAGCATCCCACTTATGATTAACCTCTATTGCAAGAATCCGCAACTACAACAAAAGTATTAAGGTAAACCTAACCATAGCATGAAACATATGGATCCAAATCAGCCCCTTACGAAGCAACGCATAAACTAGGGTTTAAGCTTCTGTCACTCTAGAAACCCATCATCTACTTATTACTTCCCAATGCCTACCTCTAGGCCCAAATAATGGTGAAGTGTTATGTAGTCGACGTTCACATAACACCACTAGAGGCTAGACAACATGCATCTCATCAAAATATCGAACGAATACTAAATTCACATGACTACTAATAGCAAGACTTCTCCCTTGTCCTCAGGAACAAACGTAACTACTCACAAAGCATATTCATGTTCATAATGAGAGGGGTAATAATATGCATAAAGGATCTGAACATATGATCTTCCACCAGTTAAACCAACTAGCATCAACTACAAGGAGTAATTAACACTACTGGCAACCTACTAGCACCAATCCCGAACATGGAGACAAGAATTGGATACAAGACATGAACTAGGATTTTGAGATGAGATGGTGCTGATGAAGATGTTGATGGAGATTGTCCTCTCCCGGTGAGAGGAGCGTTGGTGATGACGATGGCGATGATTTCCCCCTCTGGGAGGCAAGTTTCCCCGGCAGAACAGCTCTGCCGGAGCTCTAGATTGGATCTGCCAAGGTTCCGCCTCGTGGCGGTGGAGTTTTGTCCCGAAAGGTTGCTTCCCATTTTTTTTCTCGATGAAAGACTTCATATAGGAGAAGATGGTCATCGGAGAGCCACCAGGGGTCCCACGAGGTAGGGGGCGCACCCTAGGGGGGAGCCCCCACCCTCGTGAGCAGGGTGTGGGCCCCCTGGTCTTCATCTTTGGCGAGGATTTTTCATTATTTCTTATAAGGTATTCCGTGGAGTTTCAGGACTTTTCGAGTTGTGCGGAATAGGTCTCTATTATTTCTTCCTTTTTATTTCTTTTCCTTTTTTCTTTCTTTTTTTCCTTTGGGCCTTTCTTTTTTTGGCCATTCCTTTTTTATTTTGGACAATATTCTATGAATGATGATCATCACACTTCTATTTATTTACAACTCAATGATTACAATTTGATACTAGAACAGAATATGACTCTATACAAATGCCTCCGGCGGTGTACCTGGAAAGCAATGAATCAAGAGTGAAATGTATGATAAATTATGCATGGTGGCTTTGCCACAAATATGATGTCAACTACATGGTCATTTAAAGCAATATGATGATGATGAAGCATGTCATAAATGAAACGGTGGAAAGTTGCATGGCAATATATCTCGGAATGGCTATGGAAATGCCATAATAGGTAGGTATGGTGGCTGTTTTGAGGAAGATATATGGAGGTTTATGTGTGACAGAGCATAACATATCACGGGGTTCGGATGCGCCAATGAAGTTTTCACCAACTCTCAAGGTGAGAAAGGGCAATGCATGGTACCGAATAGGCTAGCAATGATGGAAGGGTGAGAGTTCGAATAATTCATGGACTCAACATTAGTCATAAAGAACTCATACACTTATTGCAAAAATCTAGAAGTCATCAAAAACCAAGCACTACGTGCATGCTCCTAGGGGGATAGATTGGTAGGATAAGACCATCGCTCGTCCCCAACCGCCACTCATAAGGAAGACAATCAAAGAACACCTCAGGTTTCAAATTTGTTACACAATGGTTACCATATGTGCATGCTATGGGACTTGCAAACTTCAGCACAAGTACTCAAATTCACAACTACTCAACTAGCACAAATTTAATATCACCATCCTCATATCTCAAAAAAATTATCAAGCATCCAACTTCTCATAGTATTCAACGCACTTTTTATGATAGTTCTTATTATACCCATCTTGGATGCCTATCATATTAGGACTATTTTTATAACCAAAGAAAATTACCATGTTGTTCTAAGGGACTATAAAAATAATATAAGTGAATCATGAGAGATCAATAATTTCTATAAAATAAAACCACCACCATGCTTTAAAAGATATAAGTGAAGCACTAGAGCAAAATTATGTTGCTCAAAAGATATAAGTGAAGCACATAGAGTATTCTAATAAAATCCAATTCATGTGTGTCTCTCCCAAAAGGTGTGTATAGAAAGGATGATTGTGGTAAACTAAAAGGCAAAGACTCAAATCATATAAGATGCTCCAAGTAAAACACATATCATGTGGTGAATAAAAATATAGCCTCAAGTAAAGTTACCGATAAAAGAAGACGAAAGAGGGGATGCCTTCCGGGGCATCCCCAAGCTTAGGCTTTTGGTTATCCTTGAATTTTACCTTGGGGTGCCTTGGGAATCCCCAAGCTTAGGCTCTTGATACTCCTTATTCCATAATACATCAAATCTTTACCCAAAACTTGAAAACTTCACAACACAAAACTCAAACAGAAAATCTCATGAGCTCCGTTAGCATAAGAAAACAAACCACCACTTCAGGTACTGTAATGAACTCATTATTTATTTATTTATTTTGGTGTTAAACCTACTGTATTCCAACTTCACTATGGTCCATAACCTCCGATACTAGCCATAGATTCATCAAAATAAGCAAACAACACGCGAAAAACAGAATCTGTCAAAAACAGAACAGTCTGTAGTAATATGTAGGTTTCGAATACTTCTGTAACACCCAAAATTTTAAAATAAATTTCTTGACGTGAGTAATTTATCTATTAATCATCTACAAAACTAATCAACTTAATCGCACTCTCCAGTAAAAAATGGTAGCAAATCTTGTGAGCGCTAAAGCTTCTGTTTTTTACAGCAAGATCACAAAGACTTTCCCCAAGTCTTCCCAAAGGTCCTACTTGGCACAAACACTAATTAAAAGCATAAAACCACATCTAAATAGAGTCTAGATGAATTATTTATTACTAAACATAACCAAAAAGAAAGAAACAAAAATAAAATTGGGTTGCCTCCCAACAAGCGCTATCATTTAACGCCCCTAGCTAGGCATAAAAGAAAGAATAGTTCTAGGTGTTATGATCTTTGGTATGCAATTCTTCAATAGAACACTTATAACCCTTGTGAGTTTCCTTCTTTTTATTAATTATCAAACTCCTAGGAAAGAAATCAAGAAATTAATTTGTAGCAAAAGGTTCTTTAATGATATTGAAGAAGTTGGGGCGAACACTTATAGATTTGAGATCTGCAATTTCCTTACTAGAAGTTTCACCCTTATTTTTAGGAACATACATAAATTTGGCAATCTTGGTAGTAGGAGGATCTGGAGTATTTTTAACGGATGAAAAGGCAGATCCCAAATTAGTAATAATATCCTCAAGTTTACCAATTCTTGTGGAATCTAGATCTATTCTTTCGTTAACTATAGGTTCTTTTTCTTTAAAAAAATTCAGAGTAGATCCTACCTTAGATCCATATTGAGTGATTTGGTTGTGGATATTTTTATCCAAATTTTCAATCAACTCCACAAAGGCAACTTTATTTTTGATAATTTCAAGCCTTTGCATCACATGTTCCAAAGTTAAAATAGTTCCATTAACCAAGAGAGGTGGTGGGCCAAACAAATCTATCATAGCATTATAAGAATCAATAGTATGACTACCCAAGAAATTCGCTCCGGTAATGGTATCAAGAATATAGCTATTCCAAGGGGTGATGCCTACATAAAAATTGCGAAGAAGAACGGAAGTAGATTGCTTCCTAGTAGATCTATTCTGAGCATTGCAAATTCTATACCAAGCACCTTTTAAATTTTCTCCCTCCCTTTGTTTAAAATTGATAACTTCATGATCGGGAGTACTAAGAATGATAGGAGAATTAGCCATAACGACACACGACAACACAAGAAGCAAGCAAAAAGAGACGAGCGGAAAAGAGGGCGAATAAAACGACAAGGGTGAAGTGGGGGAGAGGAAACGAGAGGCAAATGGCAAATAATGTAATGCGAGGGATAAGAGTTTGTGATGGGTACTTGGAATGCCTTGACTTGTGCGTAGATCTCCCCGGCAACGGCGCCAGAAATCCTTCTTGCTACCTCTTGAGCACTGTGTTGGTTTTCCCTTGAAGAGGAAAGGGTGATGCAGCAAAGTAGCATAAGTATTTCCCTCAATTTTTAAGAACCAAGGTATCAATCCAGTAGGAGACTACATGCAAGTCCCTCGTACCTAGACAAACAAATAAGAACCTCGCAACCAACGCGATAAAGGGGTTGTCAATCCCTTCACGGTCACTTACGAGAGCGAGATCTGATAGAGATAATAATAAGATAAATATTTTTGGTATTTTTATGATATAAATTGAGAGTAAAGATTGCAAAATAAACAGTGACAGAAATAGCTAGTTGACGGGAGATTAATATAATGGAGAATAGAACCAGGACCATAGGTTTCACTAGTGGCTTCTCTCAACATAGCATAAGTATTACGGTGGGTGAACAAATTACTGTCGAGCAATTGATAGAAAAGTGCATAATTATGAGAATATCTTGGCATGATCATGTATATAGGCATCATGTCCGCGACAAGTAGACCGAAACGATTCTGCATCTGCTACTATTACTCCACACATCGACCGCTATCCAGCATGCATCTAGAGTATTAAGTTCATAAGAACAAAGTAACGCATTAAGCAAGATGACATGATGTAGAGGGATAAACTCAAGCAATATGATATAAACCCCATCTTTTTATCCTTGATGGCAACAATACAATACGTGCCTTGCTGCCCTGCTGTCACTGGGAAAGGACATCGCAAGATTGAACCCAAAGCAAAGCACTTCTCCCATTGCAAGAAAAATCAATCTAGTAGGCCAAACCAAACTGATAATTCGAAGAGACTTGCAAAGATAACCAATCATACATAAAAGATTTCAGAGAAGAATCAAATATTGTTCATAGATAAACTTGATCATAAACCCACAATTCATTGGATCTCAACAAACACACCGCAAAAAGAGTTACATCAAATAGATCTCCAAGAAGATCAAGGAAAACTTTGTATTGAGATCCAAAGAGAGAGAATAAGCCATCTAGCTAATAACTATGGACCCGAAGGTCTTAGGTAAACTACTCACACATCATCGGAGAGGCTATGGTGTTGATGTAGGCTATGGTGTTGATGTAGAAGCCCTCCTTGATCGATTCCCCCTCCGGCAGAGCTCCAGAAAAGGCCCCAAGATGGGATCTCTTGGGTACAGAAGGTGGCGGTGGTGGAAATAGGGTTTCGTGGTGCTCCTGGATGTTTTCGGGGTGTATGGGTATATATAGGAGGAAGAATTAGGTCGGTGGAGCTATGAGGGGCCCACGAGGGTGGGGGCGCGCCCAGGGGGCAGGGGCGCCTCCCTGCCTCCTGGCCTCCTTGTTGATTTCTTGACGTCCACTCCATGTCCTCGGGATCACGTTTGTTCCACAAAGAACTCTCCCGAAGGATTCACTCCATTTGGATTCCGTCTGATATTCCTTTTCTGCGAAACACTGAAATAGGCAAAAAAACAACAATTTGCATTGGGCCTTGGGTTAGTAGGTTAGTCCCAAAAATAATATAAAAGTGTATAAATAAGACCATTAACATCCAAAACAGATAATATAATAGCATGGAACAATCAAAAATTATAGATACGTTCTAGACGTATCAATTCCCAGGAGGAGCAGCTCCTTCGGGCCATGAGCGTCAACTTCTAGAAGCTCCAGGCGCTTCACCGTGCTTTCCTGGACAAGGTGAAGTCCAGGATGGCAACGGTGGAAAACGTGGAGGTGGACCTCGAGGAGCGCGTCGCTGAGATGCAGGCCTGGTTCCGCCCGGCCCATGATGAACTGAAAGTCGCCCAGGATCTGTTGGCTGAGCGCAGACAGGAGCTCATCCTGAAGTAGGCTGACATCGAGAAAGCCCAGGAGGCGGTGAGGGAACATGCCGCCAAGGACGAGGCCGCCCGGCACCAGCACCAGGCCGAGCTAAACTTCCAGGAGGAGGTCCTTGCCGCTCGTGAGGAGGTGCTCGCCGCCACACTCCGCGGCAAAGATGAGGAGGTCGAGAAGCTCGTCGCGCAGTGGACCCTGATACGTCTCCAACTTATCTATAATTTTTGATTGCTCCATGATATATTATCTACTGTTTTGAACATTATTGGGCTTTATTATCCACTTTTATATTATTTTTGGGACTAACCTATTAACCAGAGGCCCAGCCCAGAATTGCTGTTTTTTGCCTGTTTTAGGGTTTCGAAGAATAGGAATATCAAACGGAGTCCAAACGGAATGAAAACTTCGGGAACGTGATTTTCTCAACGAACAAGACCCAAGAGACTTGGACCCTACGTCAAGACACAAAAGAGGAGGCCACGAGGTAGGGGGGCACGCCTACCCCCCCCCCCCAGGCGCGCCCTCCACCCTCGTGGGCCCCATGTTGCTCCACCGACGTACTCCTTCCTCCTATATATACCTAAGTACCCCCAAACGATCAGAGACGGAGCCAAAACCCTAATTCCACCGCCGCAACTTTCTGTATCCACGAGATCCCATCTTGGGGCCTGTTCCGAAGCTCCGTCGGACGGGGCATCGATCACGGAGGGCTTCTACATCAACACCATAGCCCCTACGATGAAGTGTGAGTAGTTCACCTCAGACCTACGGGTCCATAGTTAGTAGCTAGATGGCTTCTTCTCTCTTTTTAGATCTCAATACAATGTTCTCCCCCTCTCTTGTGGAGAACTATTCGATGTAATCTTCTTTTTGCGGTGTGTTTGTTGAGACCGATGAATTGTGGGTGTATGATCAAGTCTATCTATGAACAATATTTGAATCTTCTCTGAATTCTTTTATGTATGATTGCTGATCTTTGCAAGTCTCTTCGAATTATCAGTTTGGTTTGGCCTACTAGATTGATCTTTCTTGCAATGGGAGAAGTGCTTAGCTTTGGGTTCAATTTTGTGGTGTCCTTTCCCAGTGATAGTAGGGGCAGCAAGGCACGTATTGTATTGTTGCCATCGAGGATAACAAGATGGGGTTTTCATCATATTGCATGAGTTTATCCCTCTACATCATGTCATCTTGCTTAAGGCGTTACTCTGTTTTTAACTTAATACTCTCGATGCATGCTGGATAGCGGTCGATGAGTGGAGTAATAGTAGTAGATGCAGGCAGGAGTCGGTCTACTTGTCTCGGACGTGATGCCTATATACATGAGCATGCCTAGATATTCTCATAACTATGCTCAATTCTGTCAATTGCACAACAGTAATTTGTTCACCCACCATAGAATACTGATGCTCTCGAGAGAAGCCACTAGTGAAACCTATTGCCCCGGGTCTATCTTCATCATATTAATCTCCTACTACTTAGTTATTTCCTTTGCTTTTTTACTTTTCTTTTACTTTACTTTGCATCTTTATCACAAAAATACCAAAAAATATTATCTTATCATATCTATCAGATCTCACTCTCGTAAGTGGCCGTGTAGGGATTGACAACCCCTTATCGCTTGGTTACGAGGATTTATTTGTTTTGTGCAGGTGCGAGGGACTGGCGCATAGCCTCCTACAGGATTGATACCTTGGTTCTCAAAACTGAGGGAAGTAATTACGCTACTCTGTTGCATCATCCCTGTACGCCCCAAATGTAACTTGCCATATTTGTATTCCAACTTTTGCCATTTTCGGCACTAAGTTATGATATTCCTCGTTGTTGGGTTTTGTCTTCGTGTTGCTTTTGTCCATGTCATGCATCTCATATCATGTCATCATGTGCATCGCATTTGCATACGTGTTCGTCTCAGGCATCCGAGCATTTTCCCCGTTGTCGGTTTTGCATTCTGGCACTCCTATGTCCTCCAGCACTCCCTTTTGCCTCTTTTCGTGTGCCGGTGTTAAACGTTCTCGGATTGGACTGAGACTTGCCAAGCGTCCTAGGTATACTACCAGTAGACCGCCTGTCAAGTTTTGTTCCATTTGGACTTCGTTTGATACTCCAATGGTTAACCGAGAAACCGTAAAGGCCTCGTGTGTGTTGCAGCCCAACATCTCTCCCAAGTGGCTCAAACCTAGCTAAACCTCCTCCATCATCTCGGCCGTTTGATCACGATCGGGTGGCCGAAAACCGCGCCTCATTTGGAGTCTCCTAGCTCCCTCTACCTATAAATATGTGTCTCCCCCCGGATTTTCGCGCAGTCCAAACCCTAACCCGCTCCTCCGCACCGCCGGACACGTCCGCCGCCGGCCGGACGCGTCCGCCACCGCCCGCGTCCAATCAGACTTCGCCACGTGTCCCCCGCCGGCTCTCTCTCCTCCGGCCCGCCGGGCCCATCGCGGACCCGCCCGGCCCGTTCCGACGGCGCCGCCGACCGGGGTTCGCCGCCTCCTCGCCGCACCACCGCGCGTTGCCGTCGCCGGCCACCGTGCGTCGCCCTCGCTGGCCACCGCGCCCCAGCGCCTCCCCGCCGGCGCGCCTCCCTGCCGACCTCGCCGGCGCGCCCTGCTCCGCCTTCCGCGCCGTCCGCCGCCGCCGTTCAACCACCACCGCGCCGCCCCGGCCAGATCCGGCCGCGGCAAGGCCAGATCCGGCGCCTCCTCGCTGGCGCCCGTCGTCCTCCTGCTCCGCCAAGTTCAAGTACCCCAGCGAGCCACTGTTCCGACGATCCTCGAACAACGTGCCCCGATCCAGATCCAACTACAGTAACCTAGGGGTTGACCTTGTTTTTCCCCCAAGTCCCTAATATTTTTAGCATTCTTCATCATGTCATAACTTTGCATCCGTAACTCCGTTTCGTGCATGCAATATATCAAATTGTTCGTATGGATGTGCACTTCATTTCATTCCATTGCATCATGTTTATTTGATTTCATCTTGATGCCCTAAATGCTGTTGCAAGAGTGCTATGTAATGTTAGTTTCTGTTTCTTAACAGATTATGGACATTTTTCATTTTTGCCATGTTTAATGTGTGCCTCCTATGAACTTGAGCCCTACATGTGTTTTGGGCTATGCCATGCCATATTTACAGGGGTTTATGCCATGTATTTTTGTGATTAATGTGGTGACTAGCACAAGCATACAAAGTAGCTCTCGTGATGTTGCTGATTTCAGGGACTTAGAATTCTTCTAAGTCATTTCCCTGATGATATTTTTATGCCATGTATTCTTGTTGCTACAGAGTGATACATGCCTCTTTTGAGCATGTTCAATAAGGATGATTTTGAGATATTGTTATGTTCTCTCCATCCATGTCTTTGTTTGCAATTATGGCGTACCTAGCATGACTCAATCTTGCTCTACTTTTGCTATAAAATGTTCCTGGCAGGTTGTTTACATGTTAATCAATTTTGCCAAGGTTGTTGTAGTTGATCCATGCATGCTATGAGGTTGTTCTTTCCATGGTTAGCTTATTGAACATGTCTTCTTGCTGGGTGTATGCTTAGTTGGTCATGCAATTCCTTATGGTGAGTGCATCGAGCTCGCAAACATGCCTACGTAACTCTGATTTTGCCATGTCCAGTTTTCTTCTAAGTCTGAATCTGATAACGAAACTTGCTATGTTTACATGGTTGCCATTGTATTTTCTGATCCCTTTTGACTTATGGTCAGTAAGGGACTTTTGTTATATGCTTTGAGTAGTTTCATTCCATGCCTTTCTTTGCGATGATATGTTCCTGTAGCATGTTGATATATTGCTCTAAACATTGCTTCCTGATGTTAAATCCTGACATGTTATTTTCACTAAGTCTGTGAACCTGATATCTTTTGCACTTTTGCCATGCTTGTTTGAACCTGCTATTGTGTGATTTAGTCGTAGCTCAGTGTTAATCTTTTGTCAAGCATCTTGAGTGGATCACTTCCATGTGCTTTTTTGATATGTTAGAGTGCAGTAGCTTATTTTTCTTGATGCATTTAGATGGGATCGTGTTGTTAATCGCAACTTTGTGTCATTATTGTTTTGCTTGCCATTTGCAAACCGTGCATCCGATTCCGGTGATCTTTATATCGATTTCGACCGAAATAAACTCATCTTTCCAGTGGCACTCTTGGTTTGCCAAGTTGAGGCCTGGTACAATCTTTCCTTTCCAAAGCACGCATATGCATTGCATATCACATCCCGCATATCATGCCATGTTTTGCATCATGTTGCTTGCGCATTACACCGTGGTTGATCGTGGTTCCCTTTGCTTGTGTTTCTTGCTTTGTGTAGAGCCGGGAGACGACTAAGTGATCGAGGAACCCGTTGAGTACGCTTACGAGGATCAAGCTTATGTCAGTTCGAAGAACTTTGCAGGCAAGATGACCATACCCTCGAAATCAGTTCTATCTTTGCTTGCTAGTTGCTCGCTCTATTGCTATGCCTATGCTGCGATACCTACCACATGATTTATCATGCCTCCCATATTGCCATGTCAAACCTCTAACCCACCTTGTCCTAGCAAACCGTTGTTTGGCTATGTTACCGCTTTGCTCAGCCCCTCTTATAGTGTTGCTAGTTGCAGGTGAAGATTGGAGTTTGTTCCTTGTTGGAACATGTTTATTGTTGGGATATCATTATTATATCTTGTTTACTTAATGCACTTATATACTTGGTAAAGGGTGGAAGGCTCGGCCTGATGCCTGGTATTTTGTTCCACTCTTGCCGCCCTAGTTTCCGTCATACCGGTGTTATGTTCCTTGATTTTGCGTTCCTTACGCGGTTGGGTTATAATGGGAACCCCTTGACAGTTCGCCTTGAATAAAACTCCTCCAGCAAGGCCCAACATTGGTTTTACCATTTGCCCCCTAGCCTTTTTTCCCTTGGGTTCCGCGGTCTCAAGGGTCATCTTTATTTTAAACCCCCGGGCCTGTGCTCCTCTGAGTGTTGGTCCAACCTGTCAGTGGCCGGTGGCCACCAGGGGCAACTCTGGGCTGGCCAACCGGAACCTAGGACAATCCGGCGTGCCCTGAGAACGAGATATGTGCAGCTCCTATCGGGATTTGTTAACACATTCAGGTAGCTTTGCTGGTTTAGTTTTACCATTGTCGAGATGTCTTGTAACCGGGATTCCGATTCTGATCGGGCCGTCCTGGGAGAAGGAATGTCCTTCGTTGACCGTGAGAGCTTGTGATGGGCTAAGTTGGGGCAGGGATTTGAACTTTCGAAAGCCGTGCCCATGGTTGTGGGCAAATGGGAATTTGTTAATGTCCGGTTGTAGAAAACCTGAAACTTAACTTAATTAAAATGGTTCAACAGGGTGTGTAGCCGTTATGGTCTCTTTTCGGCGGTGTCCGGGAAGAGAACACGGTCTCGGGTTATGCTTGAACCTAAGTAGTCTTGGATCATTTCTTGATCATAGATTCTCGAACGTGCTTCGTCTTCTCTTCTCGTTCTCATTTGCATAAGGTAGCCACCATATATGCTAGTGCTTATTGCAGCTCCACCTCATACTTTTTCCCTACCTATAAGCTTAAATAGTCTTGATCGCGAGGGTGTGAGATTGCTGATTCCCCGTGACTCACAGATTACTTCCAAAACCAGATGCAGGTGCCGATGATACCATTCCAGGAGATGCGACTGAGCTCAAGTGGGAGTTAGAGGAGGACTCTGGACGATACTATGTTTCTTTTCCAGACGATCAGTAGTGGAGCCCAGTTGGGGCGATCGGGGGCATTATGCATTTGGGGTTGTCTTTATTTTGGTTTCGTAGTCGGACCTTTATTGTATCTGGATGATTGTAATGTTATTTATGTTATTGTGTGAAGTGGCAATTGTAAGCCAACTATGTACCTCTTTCTTATTCAGTACATGGGATGTGTAAAGATTACCACTCTTGCGACATTGCCTACAATGCGGTTATGCCTCTAAGTCATGCTCCGCACGTGGGAGATATATCCGCATCGTGGGTGTTACAAGTTGGTAATCAGAGCCTTCCCCGACTTAGGAGCCCCCTGCTTGATCGAATCGTTGGTGTTGTTGAGTCTAGAAAAATGTTTTGAGTCTTTTAGGATTATATATATTGGAGAGTAGGATTCTTATTACTCCTCAGTCCCTTCATTGCTGTGGTGAGGTATCTCGACGTAGAGTTTTGACTCTTCCCTTCTCAAATTTCACTAATTATTTTTTTTAGGATCACGCGGGTATCTTGGAATCGTTCTGATGGTTTTGTGACGAGAACATTGTTCTTGGTGCCTCCTGACATTTAGGGGTTGTGGCAGTGTCCCGGGGAGTTGAGTTCCGAGGTGTTGTCGTCACAATTTTATCGTTGGAATTCTGGAATACCTGAGTTCGCCGACATCGAAAATCTCTTTTATGCAGTTGTTGGTGAGATAACCTCGACGCCACCTAGTACTGGGGCGGGAGTTCGGGAGTATTGCCATAACTCGTATAACGGATGCTTTTCGAAGGTTGAGGTAAATGATTTTTTCGAAGGTTTCTTGGTTATGTGTTGAAGGATGGATATAGCTAGATGTAGGATTTGCTAGTTTTGGGTGAGATATTATGCTTCCCCTGTATCCCCAACACATGATTGCATAACCGGAAAATTTCGGGAGTTTCATAGGTGGGAATTCATGTAGCTCTAGTATTTCTTCCACATATATTTGGTTTGTGATTGGGTAATCCTCACCAAGTATTTGTTCATGTCCGTACCTTGTTGTTTTATTCATCTACCTCTATCTAGGTGGCTTCTCAATTTATGGAAGTGTGACCATTTAATTTGGAATTCATTCGTTCATTCTTGTTCGAATGTTAAGGCTATATGTTGCCATTTCGATCCATTTGATTCAGCTTGAATATATGTCTTTCAAGATGCTAGCGGATGTCACCCTCTTCAGGATGGCTCCTCCAACGCGTCAGAATCCGGAACCACCGCCACCACCTCCACCTCCGGAGGCATGGCAAGCTGTGATGGCCGCTACCAACGCCAACACGCAGCTGATTATGCAACTCTTGCAAGAGCCCAACCAAGGAAATCAAGGCAATGGCAACAATCAAAATCAATTTGCTACACTCAACCAGTTCCTCGCAAACCAACCAAAGACCTTCAGTAACTGTGTCGAGGCCATAGACGCTGATGATTGGCTCGTGGATATCTGCAAACATTTCGAGTGCAGCAACGTCAGGCCTGAGGACTTTGCCAAGTTTGCTTCGTTCCAACTCAAAGACCAAGTTGCAGAGTGGTATCATCAATACAAAGATTCCAGAGGAGGTCGTGTGATTACCTGGGATGAATTCTGCCAAGACTTCAGAGCTCACCACATTCCTTAGAGTGTTGTTGAGAGCAAGCGCGAGGAGTTCCGCAATCTGAAGAAAGGAAGCTTGTTTGTTTACCAATACAACATTATGTTCCAGAAGCTCACTCGTTTCGCTAAGCAAGACATCCCTGACGAGAAGAGCATGATTTATCAGTTTAGAGGTGGCCTCAGAGAAGATCTGCAACTAGCTCTTGTGCTTTTTGAGCCGAAGAAGTATGATAAGTTCTACAACATGGCACTGAAGCAAGAGACTGCTCAGCTCAAGTGCGATGCTTCCAAGAAGAGAGTCAGGGATGCAACTCCTTCTTCTTCTTCAACTCAAGTGGCAACTAAGCAGCAAAAGTATTGGTTGCCTCCTCCTCCGTTCCGTCAGCCTTATCAGCAGAAGAGCAAAGGTGGCAATGGATCTTCCCACCCACCCAACCCAGGCTTTCAGAACAAGACTTCGTCTCATGCTCCAAGATCAAGTGCTCCGTATCACCGCCCGCTTTTAGAGGTCACGTGCAACAAGTGTCAGCAGAAGGGTCACTTTGCAAACAAATGCTTCAACCAGAGGCGTCTTCCTCCTCCTCCTCCTGTGAGATCTGCCAGCAAGGCAGTGGTCAAGCATAATCCCAAGTCTTCTAAGGTCAACTTGATGAATGCAGCTCAGGGAAAGGACTCGTCAGAAGTGATCATGGGTAACCTTCCTGTTAACGATATTCCTGCAAAAATCCTTTTTGATACTGGTGCATCGCATTGTTTCATCTCAAGACCATTTGCATCGAAGCATGAGTTGGCTTTCCAAGTTTTGCCTAGTCCGTTAGCAGTTGTCTCACCGGGTAAATGCATGAACGCTAACTCCATGGTTCCGGATGTTACTATCACGATGGGCGACTATAAGTTTCTGTCTTCTCCTAATGTTCTTGGTGACTCGGATATTGATCTAATTCTCGGAATGGACTGGCTTTCTAAGCACAAGGTTCAGCTTGATTGTGCTGCCAGGTAGATTCAATTGACACACTCGTCCGAGGATGTGATCGTCTTTGCCGCTCGTGATGATACCATTCGACTGTTTTCTCTCAATGAGAAGGGCGAGTTGGATGCCATCTCTCAGATTAAAGTCGTTTGTGAATATCAAGACGTCTTTCCAGAAGAGCTTCCAGGAATGACTCCTCACCGGCCAGTTGAATTCGTCATTGATCTTGAGCCTGGCACGGAACCTGTTTGCAAACGTCCTTACAAGCTTGGACCTGAAGAGTTGAAGGAGCTGAAGAAGCAACTCGATATTCAAGAGCGTATGGGTCTCATCCGACCAAGTTCTTCTCCATGGGGTTGTGGTGTTCTTTTTGTCAAGAAGAAGGATGGAACGGACCGACTTTGTGTCGACTACCGTCCATTGAACAAGAAGACCATAAAGAACAAGTACCCACTTCCCAACATCAACGAGCTTTTTGAGCAACTCAAAGGTGCTCAAGTATTCTCCAAGCTTGACCTCTGTATGGGCTATCATCAGATTCGCATTCGTGAACAAAATATCCCCAAGACAGCCTTCAGAACAAGCTATGGTTCATATGAATACGTTGTCATGTCTTTCAGCCTTGTCAACGCTCCTCAAACATTCTCCCGCATGATGAACTTCATCTTCAACCCCTACAAAAATGACTTCGTCTTGGTCTATCTCGATGACATTTTGGTCTTTTCCAAGAACAAGGAGGATCATGCCAAGCACTTGAGATTGGTGCTGGACAAACTCAGAGAACATATGTTCTACGCGAAGTTTTCAAAGTGTGAGTTTTGGCTCAATGAGGTTCTCTACCTTGGGAATATCATCTCCGCCAAGGGCATAGCTGTTAATCCTGAGAAGGTGTCTGCAATTGTGAATTGGGAACCGCCTCAGAATGTGAAGCAACTCCGCAGTTTCCTTGGGCTCGCAAGCTATTGTCGAAGGTTCGTTGAGAATTTCTCAAAGATCATGAAGCTTCTTTCCAACCTTCTCCAGAAGCATGTGAAGTATGTCTGGATGCCTGAATGTGACATCGCTTTCAACACCCTCAAAGAGAAGTTAGTCACAGCTCCAGTTCTGACTCCTCCTGATGAATCCAAACCGTTTGAGGTTTTCTGTGAGGCTTCCCTGGAAGGTCTCGGTGCCGTGTTGATGCAAGAGAAGAAAGTTGTCGCCTATACCTCTCACCAGTTGAATCCCAACGAAAAGAACTACCCCACTGATAACCTCGAGTTGGCGGCAGTTGTCCATGCTCTTTTAACATGGAAACATCTCTTGTTGGGAAGAAAAGTGGACATCTTCACTGATCATAAGAGTCTCAAGTACATCTTCACTCAGCCCAACCTCAACCTCAGGCAGACTCGTTGGGTCGAGTTGATTCAAGAGTATAATCCAAGTATCGAATACACTCCGGGCAAGGCCAATGTCATTGCTGACGCATTGAGCAGGAAGGCTTACTACAACAGTTTGATTCTCAAGCCCTATCAACCAGAGCTTTGTGAAGCTTTCCGCAAACTTAATCTCCAAGTTGTTCCTCAAGGATTCCTTGCCAACGTCCAAGTCTCTCCTACTTTGGAAGATCAGATTCGCGAGGCTCAACTTCTTGGTGCCATGGTAAAGAAGGTGAAGATTGGGATTGCCAAGAGCCAACCCAAGTACAAGTGCTATCGTCTTGATGACAAGGATACTCTTTTCTTCAAGGATCGCATTGTTGTTCCTAAGGATGACCTTCGTAAAGTCATTATGAATGAGGCTCACAATTCACTCCTCTCTATTCGCCCTGGAAGCACGAAGATGTACCATGACCTCAAGCAGTCGTATTGGTGGACTTGAATGAAGCGCGAGATTGCTTAGTTCGTGAATGAATGTGATGTATGCAGAAGAGTGAAAGCACAACACCAACGACCAGCTGGTCTCCTCCAACCTCTTGCCATTCCAGAATGGAAGTTTGACCATATTGAGATGGACTTCGTAACTGGATTTCCAAAGTCCAAGCGTAGCAATGATGCTATCTTCATTGTCATCGACAAGCTCACTAAAGTGGCTCATTTTCTTCCTATCAAAGAATCTATCACAGCAGCTCAGTTGGCAGAGCTATATACCTCCAGGATTGTCTCTTTGCACGGCATTCCGAAGTTCATATCTTCAGATCGTGGAAGCATCTTCACTTCTAAGTTCTGGGATTCCATTCAGAAGGCTATGGGCACCAACATTCGCTTCAGCACAGCCTTTCATCCTCAAACTAGTGGACAAGTCGAGCGAGTCAATCAAATTCTTGAAGATATGCTCAGAGCATGTGTCATTTCTTTTGGTATGAAGTGGGAAGATTGTCTTCCTTATGCCGAGTTCTCCTACAACAACAACTTCCAAGCGATTTCGGGCAAGGCCCCATTCGAGATCCTCTATGGCAGAAAGTGTCGCACTCCTCTTAACTGGTCAAAGACTGGTGAACGCCAACTTCTTGGCAATGACTTGATCACAGAGGCTGAAGAAATGTGCAAAGTCATTCGTGAAAATCTCAAAGCCGCGCAATCGCGGTAGAAGAGTTACTATGATAGCAAGCATCGTGACTTGGCTTTTGAGATCGGAGACCATATCTACCTCCGTGTCTCTCCAATGAAAGGTACTAGTCGCTTCGGTATCAAAGGGAAGCTTGCCCCTAGATACGTGGGTCCTTTCAAGATCATTGGTAAAAGAGGCGATCTCGCCTATCAACTTGAGCTTCCGTCCAACTTTGCAAATGTGCACGACGTGTTTCACGTGTCTCAACTCCGCAAGTGTTTCAAGACTCCTGACCGCACCATCAACTTTGAAGAGATTGATCTCCAAGAAGACATGTCTTATCATGAGCACCCCGTTGCTATTCTTGAAGAAACTGAGCACAAGACTCGCAACAAGTCTATCAAATTCATGAAAGTGAAGTGGTCACATCATTCCGACCATGAAGCCACCTGGGAACGCGAGGACCACCTCCGTTCTGAATATCCGGAGTTTTTCCAGTCCTAGATCTCGGGACAAGATCCTTTCGTAGTGGTGGAGTGTTGTAACGCCCCATATGTAACTTGCCATATTTGTATTCCAACTCTTGCCATTTTCGGCACTAAGTTATGATACTCCTCGTTGTTGGGTTTTGTCTTCGCGTTGCTTTTGTCCATGTCATGCATCTCATATCATGTCATCATGTGCATCGCATTTGCATACGTGTTCGTCTCAGGCATCCGAGCATTTTCCCCGTTATCCGTTTTGCATTCCGGCACTCCTATGTCCTCCGGCGCTCCCTTTTGCCTCTTTTCGTGTGCGGGTGTTAAACGTTCTCGGATTGGACCAATACTTGCCAAGCGGCCTTGGTATACTACCGGTAGACCGCCTGTCAAGTTGCGTGCCATTTGGACTTTGTTTGATACTCCAACGGTTAACTAAGGAACCATAAAGGCCTGGTGTGTGTTGCAGCCCAACACCTCTCCAAAGTTCCCCAAAGCCCAGCTAAACCTCCTCCATTATCTCGGTCGTTCGATCACGATCGCGTGGCTGAAAACCGCACCTCATTTGGAGTAACCTAGCTCCCTCTACCTATAAATATGTGTCTCCCCCCGGATTTTCGCGCAGTCCAAACCCTAACCCGCTCCTCCGCACCACCGGACACGTCTGCCGCCGGCCGGACGTGTCCGCCACCGCCCGCGTCCAATCAGACTTCGCCACATGTCCCCCGCCGGCTCTCTCTCTCCTCAGGCCCGCCGGGCCCATCGCGGACCCGCCCGGCCCATTCCGACCGCGCCGCCGCCCGGGGTTCGCCGCCTCCTCGCCACGCCACCGCGCGTCGCCGTGGCCGGCCACCGCACCCCAGCGCCTCCCCACCGGCGCACCTCCCCGCCGACCTCGCCGGCGCGCCCTGCTCCGCCTTCCGAGCCGTCCGCCGCCGCCATTCAACCACCACAGCGCCGCCCCGGCCAGATCCGGTCGCGACAAGACCAGATCCGGCGCCTCCTCGCTGGCGCCCGTCGTCCTCCCGCTCCGGCAAGTTCAAGTACCCCAGCGAGCTACTATTCCGGCGATCCTCAAACAACGTGCCCCGATCCAGATCCAACTACAGTAACCTAGGGGTTGACCTTGTTTTTCCCCCAAGTCCCTAATATTTTTAGCATTCTTCATCATGTCATAACTTTGCATCCGTAACTCCGTTTCGTGCATGCAATATATCAAATTGTTCGTATGGATGTGCACTTCATTTCATTCCATTGCATCATGTTTATTTGAGTTCATCTTGATGCCCTAAATGCTGTTGCAAGAGTGCTATGTAATGTTAGTTTCTGTTTCTTAACAGATTATGGACATTTTTCATTTTTGCCATGTTTAATGTGTGCCTCCTATGAACTTGAGCCCTACATGTGTTTTGGGCTATGCCATGCCATATTTACAGGGGTGTATGCCATGTATTTTTGTGATTAATGTGGTGACTAGCACAAGCATACAAAGTAGCTCTCGTGATGTTGCTGATTTCAGGGACTTAGAATTCTTCTAAGTCATTTCCCTGATGATATTTTTATGCCATGTATTCTTGTTGCTACAGAGTGATACATGCCTCTTTTGAGCATGTTCAATAAGGATGATTTTGAGATATTGTTATGTTCTCTCCATCCATGTCTTTGTTTGCAATTATGGCGTACCTAGCATGACTCAATCTTGCTCTACTTTTGCTATAAAATGTTCCTAGCAGGTTGTTTACATGTTAATCAATTTTGCCAAGGTTGTTGTAGTTGATCCATGCATGCTACGAGGTTGTTCTTGCCATGGTTAGCTTATTGAACATGTCTTCTTGCTGGGTGTATGCTTAGTTGGTCATGCAATGCCTTGTGGTGAGTGCATCGAGCTCGCAAACATGCCTACGTAACTCTGATTTTGCCATGTCCAGTTTTCTTCTAAGTCTGAATCTGATAACGAAACTTGCTATGTTTACATGGTTGCCATTGTATTTTTTGATCCCTTTTGGCTTATGGTCAGTAAGCTACTTTTGTTATATGCTTTGAGTAGTTTCATGCGATGCATTGCTTTGCCATGATATGTTCTTGTAGCATGTTGATATCTTGCTCTAAACATTGCTTCCTGATGTTAAATCCTGACATGTTGTTATTTTCACTAAGTCTGTGAACCTGATATCTTTTTCACTTTTGCTATGCTTGTTTGAACCTGCTATTGTGTGATTTAGCCGTAGCTCAGTGTTCATCTTTTGTCAAGCATCTTGAGTGGATCACTGCCATTTGCTTTGTTGCTATGTTAGAGTGCGGTAGCTTATTTTTTTGATGCATTTAGATGGCATCGTGCTATTAATCACAGCTTTGTGCCTTTATTGTTTTGCTTGCCATTTGCAAACCGTGCATCCGATTCCGGTGATCTTTATATCGATTTCGACCGAAATCAACTCATCTTTCCAGAGGCACTCTTGGTTTGCCAAGTTGAGGGCTGGTATAATCTTTCCTTTCCAAAGCACGCATATGCATTGCATATCACATCCCGCATATCATGCCATGTTTTGCATCATGTTGCTTGCGCATTGCACCGTGGTTGATCGTGGTTCCCTTTGCTTGTGTTTCTTGCTTTGTGTAGAGCCGGGAGACGACTAAGTGATCGAGGAACCCATTGAGTACGCTTACGAGGAACAAGCTTACGTCAGTTCGAAGAACTTTGCAGGCAAGATGACCATACCCTCGAAATCAGTTCTATCTTTGCTTGCTAGTTGCTCGCTCTATTGCTATGCCTATGCTGCGATACCTACCACATGCTTTATCATGCCTCCCATGTTGCCATGTCAAACCTCTAACCCACCTTGTCCTAGCAAACCGTTGTTTGGCTATGTTACCGCTTTGCTCAGCCCCTCTTATAGCGTTGCTAGTTGCAGGTGAAAATTGGGCTTTGTTCCTTGTTGGAACATGTTTATTGTTGGGATATCATTATTATATCTTGTTTACTTAATGCATCTATATACTTGGTAAAGCGTGGAAGTCTCGTCCTTATGCCTGGTGTTTTCTTCCACTCTTACCGCCCTAGTTTCCTTCATACCAGTGTTATGTTCCTTGATTTTGCGTTCCTTGCGCGGTTGGGTTATAATGGGAACCCCTTGACAGTTCGCGTTGAATAAAACTCCTCCAGCAAGGCCCAACATTGGTTTTACCATTTGCCACCTAGCCTTTTTCCCTTGGGTTCCACGGACTCAAGGGTCATCTTTATTTTAAACCCCTGGGCCAGTGCTCCTCTGAGTGTTGGTCCAACCTGTCAGCTGTCGATCGCTACCAGGGGCAACTCTGGGCTGGCCTACCAGAACCTTGGACAATTCGGTGTGCCCTGAGAACGAGATATGTGTAGCTCCTATCGGGATTTGTCAGCACATTCGGGTGGCTTTGCTGATTTAGTTTTACCATTGTCGAGATGTCTTGTAACCAGGATTCCAAGACTGATCGGGCCGTCCTGGGAGAAGGAATATGCTTTGTTCACCATGAGAGATTGTGATGGGCTAAGTTGGGACACCCCTGCAGGGATTTGAACTTCCGAAAGTCATGCCCGCGGTTATGGGCAGATGGGAATTTGTTAATGTCCGGTTGTAGAAAACCTGAAACTTAACTTAATTAAAATGGTTCAACAGCGTGGTAGCCGTGATGTTCTCTTTTCGGCAGAGTCCAGGAAGAGAACACGGTCTCGGGTTATGCCTGAACGTAACTAGTCTTGGATCACTTCTTGATCATAGATTCTCGAACGTGCTTCGCCTTCTCTTCTCGCTCTCATTTGCATAAGGTAGCCACCATATATGCTAGTGCTTGCTGCAGCTCCAGCTCATACTTTTTCCTACCTATAAGCTTAAATAGTCTTGATCGTGAGGGTGTGAGATTGCTGAGTCCCCGTGACTCACAGATTACTTCCAAAACCAGATGCAGGTGCCGATGATACCATTCCAGGACATGCGACTGAGCTCAAGTGGGAGTTCGATGAGGACTCAGGACGATACTACGTTTCTTTTCCAGACGATCAGTAGTGGAACCCAGTTGGGGCGATCGGGGACATTATGCATTTGGGGTTGTCTTTATTTTGGTTCCATAGTCGGACCTTGATTGTATCTGGATGATTGTAATGGTATTTATGTTATTGTGTGAAGTGGCGATTGTAAGCCAACTATGTACCTCTTTCTTATTCAGTACATGGGATGTTTAAAGATTACCCCTCTTGCGACATTGCCTACAATGCGGTTATGCCTCTAAGTCATGCTCCGACACGTGGGAGATATAGCCGCATCATGGGTGTTACAGTCCCTCCTCTTCGGGGAAAACCAACGCAGTGCTCGAGAGGTAGCAAGAAGGATTTCTGGCGCCGTTGCCAGGGAGGTCTACGCAAAAGTCAACATACCAAGTACCCATCACATACCCTTATCTCCCGCATTACATTATTTGCCATTTGCCTCTCGTTTTCCTCTCCCCCACTTCACCCTTGCCGTTTTATTCGTCGTCTCTCTCTATCCTCCCTCTCTTTCTCTATTTGCCTTGTTTTGCCCGCTTGCTTTTTGTTTGCTTGTGCGTTAGTTCATTTGCTTGCCGTTATGGCTAGTCCTTTACCTTCTGCCTCTATGTCTGAAATTGGGGAAATTATTGTCGATAGGGACAACAATAATATCATGAAAAATTCTGATGCTCCTGCTAAAGAACCACCCATCTTACATACAAATTTTTTTGTGTTGGTAGTGCTAATATTATTGGAAAAGGAGTTATTCAAGATTTCTTTACTTGTGCCATGCTTGTAGTTGAACTTGAAAGACAATTCATGCACATGCATCCTTCCATACAAAGGATTTTCCTAGAATTTTCTAATATTGAGCATTCTTCTGTTAAGCGTGCCGCTACTATCTTTTTGGCTCATGAGTTTAGATTCATAATAAAAGAGGCCAAAGAAATCTTTGCACATTATAGGGTGGACGCTTGCCGTCCTCCCATAGATGCTATCCTCTTTGATCAAGAAGAAATAATGCGTTTTCAATCTCTAGACTATGTTGTTTTCAATGAAAATCTTAGAAAAAGGGTTCCTACCAATGTTTTAGTTGATAGAATTTCTGAACTTAATGATGATTTGGATATTTGAAATAATGAACTAAGATATTCTCTTGAATATAGTCTCACAAAGTTCTGTCAAAAGAATGCTTATAATGATGAATTGGTTGTGCAATATGAAGGACCAAAGGAGGAACCTATACCTCCCATGGTTGATCTTGGGGACTTTTGTCCCATTAAATTTAGCCCTTTCGATTAATTTTTCTTGCCTCAAAGAAAACTTGCTTCCGAGCATAGAGAATATGAAATGAGTTTTGATAATCTATCTTACTATTATGGCAATACCTAGATCTGTCCTTGCTTGTTATGCCTAGATAGGGGCGTTAAGCGATAGCGCTTGTTGGGAGGCAACCCAATTTTATTTTTATTCCTTGCTTTTTGCTCCTGTTTAGAAATAAATAATTATCTAGCCTCTGTTTTGGTTGTGTTTTTTTTGTGTCTAATTAGTGTTTGTGCCAAGTAGAACCGTTGGGAAGACTTGGGGAAAGTCTTGTTACACTTGCTGTAAAAAACAGAAACTTTAGCGCTCACGAGAACTGCTGCCATTTTTATTTGGAAAGTGAAATTTAGTTAATTATTTTTCCATATGATTAATAGATAAATTTCTCACGTACAGCAATTTATTTTAGAATTTTTCGGGTTCCAGATCTTGCGCTAGCTACAGATTACTACAGACTGTTCTGTTTTTGAGAGATTATGTTTTTCGTGTGTTGTTTGCTTATTTTGATGAATCTATGGCTAGTAAAATAGTTTATAAACCATAGAGAAGTTGGAATACAGTTGGTTTAACACAAATATTAATAAAGAATGAGTTCCTTACAGTACCTTGAAGTGGTCTTTTGTTTTCTTTCGCTAACGGAGCTCACGAGATTTTCTACTTTGAGTTTTGTGTTGTGAAGTTTTCAAGTTTTGGGTAAAGATTTGATGGATTATGGAACAAGGAGTGGCAAGAGCCTAAGCTTGGGGATTCCCATGGCACCCCCAATATAATCTAAGGACACCTAAAAGCCAAAGCTTGGGGATGCCCCGGAAGGCATCCCATCTTTCATCTACTTCTATCGGTAACTTTACTTGGAGCTATATTTTTATTCGCCACATGACATGTGTTTTGCTTGGAGCGTCTTGTATAATTTGAGTCTTTATTTGTTAGTTTACCACAATCATCCTTGCTGTACACACCTTTTGAGAGAGCCATACATGATTTGGAATTTGTTAGAATACTCTATATGCTTCGCTTATATCTTTTGAGTTATATAGTTTTGCTCTAGTACTTCACTTATATCTTTTAGAGCACAGTGGTGGATTTGTTTTATAGAAACTATTGATCTCTCATGCTTCACTTAGATTATTTTGAGAGTCTTAAATAGCATGGTAATTTGCTTAAAGTCCTAATATTCTAGGTATTCAAGATTAGTAAAATTTCTTATGAATGTTTTGAATACTAAGGGAAGTTTGATGTTTGATGATTGTTTTGAGATATGGAGGTAATAATATCAACGTCGTGCTAGTTGAGTAGTTGTGAAATTGAGAAATGCTTGTGTTGAAGTTTACAAGTCCCGTAGCATGCACGTATGGTAAACGTTATGTAACAAATTTGAAACATTAGGTGTTATTTGATTGTCCTCCTTATGAGTGGCGGTCGGGGATGAGCGATGGTCTTTTCCTACCAATCTATCCCCCTAGGAGCATGCGTGTAGTACCGAGGTTTTTGATGACTTGTAGATTTTTGCAATAAGTGTGTGAGTTCTTTATGACTAATGTTGATTCCATGGATTATACGCACTCTCACCCTTCCATCCTTGCTAGCCTCTTCGGTACTGTGCATTGCCCTTTCTCACATTGAGAGTTGGCGCAAACTTCGCCGGTGCATCGAAACCCCATGATATGATACGCTCTTTCACACATAAAACTCCTTATATCTTCCTCAAAACAGCCACCATAAATACCTATTATGGCATTTCCATAGCCATTCCAAGATATATTGCCATGCAACTTTCCACCATTCCGTTTATCATGACACATTCATTATTGTCATATTGTTTGGCATGATCATGTAGTTGACATAGTATTTGTGGCAAAGCCACCATTCATAATTCTTTCATACATGTCACTCTTGGTTCATTGCATATCCCGGTACACCGCCGGAGGCATTCATATAGAGTCATACTTTGTTCTAGTATCGAGTTGTAATCATTGAGTTGTAAATAAATAGAAGTGTGATGATCATCATTTTCTAGAGCATTGTCCCAAGTGAGGAATATAAAAAAAGAAAGGCCATAAAAAAAGAGAAGGCCCAAAAAAAGAGAGAGAAAAAGAGAGAAGGGACAATGTTACTATCGTTTGCCACACGTGTGCTTCAAAGTAGCACCATAATCTTCATGATAGAGAGTCTCTTGTTTTGTCACTTCCATATACTAGTGGGAATTTTCATTATAGAACTTGTCTTGTATATTCCAACAATGGGCCTCCTCAAGTGCCCTAGGTCTTCGTGAGCAAGTAAGTTGGATGCACACCCACTTAGTTTCTTTTGTTGAGCTTTCATACATTTATAGCTCTAGTGCATCCGTTGCATGGAAATCCCTACTCCTTGCATTAACACCAATCGGTGGGCATCTCCATAGCCCATTGATTAGCCTCGTTGATGTGAGATTTTCTCCTTTTTTGTCTTTTCCACATAACCCCACTCATTATATTCTATTCCACCCATAGTGCTATGTCCATGGCTCGCGCTCATATATTGCATGAAAGTTTATAGGTTTGAGATTACTAAAGTATGAAACAATTGCTTGGCTTGTCATCGGGGTTGGGCATGATGAGAGCATTCTTGTGTGACAAAAATGGAGCATGACTAAACTATATGATTTTGTAGGGATGAAATTCTTTGGCCACGATATTTTGAGAAGACATAATTGCTTAGTTAGTATGCGTGAAGTATTATTATTTTTATGTCAATATGAACTTTTGTCTTGAATCTTTCGGATCTGAACATTCATACCACAATTAAGAAGAATTACATTAAAATTATGCCAAGTAGCACTCTGCATCAAAAATTCTGTTTTTATCATTTACCTACTCGAGGACGAGCGGGAATTAAGCTTGGGGATGCTTGATACGTCTCCAACTTATCTATAATTTTTGATTGCTCCATGCTATATTATCTACTGTTTTGGACATTATTGGGCTTTATTATACACTTTTATATTATTTTTGGGACTAACCTATTAACCGGAGGCCCAGCCCAGAATTGCTGTTTTTTGCCTGTTTTAGGGTTTCTAAGAACAGGAATATCAAACGGAGTCCAAACGGAATGAAACCTTCGGGAACATGATTTTCTCAACGAACAAGACCCAGGAGACTTGGGCCCTACGTCAAGACACAAAAGAGGAGGCCACGAGGTAGGCGGCGCGCCTACCCCCCCCCCCCCAGGCATGCGCTCCACCCTCGTGGGGCCCATGCTGCTCCACCAACGTACTCCTTCCTGCTATATATACCTACATACCCCCAAACGATCAGAGACAGAGCCAAAACCCTAATTCCACTGCCGCAACTTTCTGTATCCATGAGATCCTATCTTGGGGCCTGTTCCAGAGCTCCGCCGGAGGGGGCATCGATCACGGAGGGCTTCTACATCAATACCATAGCCCCTCCAATGAAGTGTGAGTAGTTCACCTCAGACCTATGGGTCCATAGTTAGTAGCTAGATGGCTTCTTCTCTCTTTTTGGATCTCAATACAATGTTCTCCCCCTCTCTTGTGGAGATCTATTCGATGTAATCTTCTTTTTGCGGTGTGTTTCTTGAGACCAATGAATTGTGGGTTTATGATCAAGTCTATCTATGAACAACATTTGAATCTTCTCTGAATTCTTTTATGTATGATTGGTTATCTTTGCAAGTCTCTCCGAATTATCAGTTTGGTTTGGCCTACTAGATTGATCTTTCTTGCAATGGGAGAAGTGCTTAGCTTTGGGTTCAATCTTGCGGTGTCCTTTCCGAGTGACAATAGGGGCAGCAAGGCACGTATTGTATTGTTGCCATCGAGGATAACAATATGGGGTTTTCATCATATTATATGAGTTTATCCCTCTACATCATGTCATCTTGCTTAAGGTGTTACTCTGTTTTTAACTTAACACTATAGATGCATGCTGGATAGCGGTCGATGAGTGGAGTAATAGAAGTAGATGCATGCAGGAGTCGGTCTACTTGTCTCGGACGTGATGCCTATATACATGATCATGCCTAGATATTCTCATAACTATGCTCAATTCTGTCAATTGCTCAACAGTAATTTATTCACCCACCGTAGAATACTTATGCTCTCGAGAGAAGCCACTAGTGAAACCTATGGCCCCCGGGTCTATCTTCATCATATTAATCTCCTACTTCTTAGTTATTTCCTTCGCTTTTACTTTACTTTGCATCTTTATCACAAAAATACCAAAAAATATTATCTTATCATATCTATCAGATCTCACTCTTGTAAGTGGCCGTGTAGGGATTGACAACCCCTTATCGCGTAGGTTGCGAGGATTTATTTGTTTTGTGCAGGTGCGAGGGACTGGGGCGTAGCCTCCTACTAGATTGATACCTTGTTCTCAAAACTGATGGAAATACTTATGCTACTTTGCTGCATCATCCCTTCCTCTTCGGGGAAAACCAACGCAGTGCTCAAGAGGTAGCAGACCCAGGAGCTGGAGAAGAGGCACAAGGAGGTACTCAATGCTCAAGCCCTAGTCCATGCCGGCAACATGGCGGAGCTGGAAGTGGAGCGGGATGGGCTGAAGGAACGGGTCCTGAAGCTGACGGAGGAGAAGGATGTGGCCAAAGGCGCTCTGGCGAAGGCGCAGGCCACAGTCCTTGGCAAGGCCGAGCTGCTCTCCAAGGCCAACGACGCCATCAATGACCTGAAGCTGAAGCTGGAGGGCCTTAAGGGGACGCTTTCGGAGGTCAAGGCCTGGGAAGAGACCTTGACCAAGCGCCTGGAGGAGGAGAGGCAGTTGTGGAGGGATAATGCCGCCACACACAAGGAGTACACAGAGAGCATAAACCGTTGGGTCAGCCGCCTCGCCGACGTTGCCGGCGGGATCACCACGAAGATGGTTGCCATAGGGATGTCGAATGTGAGGTACCTCCCGGAGCCGAACGTGAGTCCCAACGCCAAACTGACCCTGTTCTTCAAAGGTGTTCTTTGAGCCCTGGAGCAGCTCCGCTCCAACTGGGCAACTTATCTGGCGAACAAGCCTCGGAGGCTCTACCGGGGCACCCTGACCAAGGTACTCACCAAGGTGGAATTCTGGAACTCCTCTGTCAACTTTGCCGACATGTTGGAGAGCTTGCCGGAGGAGGCAGACCTCGAGGTGCTCAAGGAGCGTATCAAGCCCGTTATCAACTGTGTTGATGGAGTTGAGAGGGTGGAGGGCCAGCGCCGGGACTAGGCACCCCGTTTCTCGTTGCCACTGCGAGTTCAAGACCAAGACAGTTTTACCTTAAGTTAGAACTACAGTGATTATTTGATGTAATATAACTCTGCAGTACTTCAATATCATGCATGTTATCTTCCCGTTAGATCTTTCTTTGTATGTTTGCCCCCTACGCTTTGTGAGATAAGGCTACCGGCGTGTAAACCCATGCCGTGGTGCTTTGAGGACTGATAACCCACAAATATAGGGGATCAATTTTAGCCTCTTCCGATAAGTAAGAGTGTCGAACCCAACGAGGAGCTAAAGGTAGAACAAATATTCCCTCAAGTTCTATCAACCACCGATACAACTCTAAGCACGCTTGACGTTCACTTTACCTAGAACAAGTATAAAACTAGAAATACTTTGTAGGTGTAACATGATAGGTTTGCAAGAATATAAAGAGAATGTAAATAAAAACTAGGGGTTGTTTTAGGTAAAGAAGCAATAAAGTTAGTATAGCGAGTGTGGAAAAGTGGTGGTAGGAGTTGCGAAATTGTCCCTAAGCAATTGACTACGTTACTGGACCGATAGTAAGTTTTATGTGGGAGAGGCCACTGCTAGCATGTCATCCCTGACTTGGAATTCTATGCACTTATGATTGGAACTATTTGCAAGCATCCGCAACTACTAACGTTCATTAAGGTAAAACCCAACCACAACATTAAGATATATTGGTCCCCCTTCAATCCCGTATGCATCAATTTCTATGCAAGGTTGAAGCTTCTGTCACTCTTGCCCTCCAATACATAGTCCTATCAACATACGACTAACCCTATGGTGTGATCCACGCGCACGATCATATGATGGGCACTAAAGGACAGCAACATAACCACAAGCAATTTAAACCAATCATAGCAATTCACCAATTACCGATAGGACAACGAAAATCTACTTAGACATCATAGGTTGGCAACACATCATTGGATAATAATATGAAGCATAAAGCACCATGTTCAAGTAGAGGGTACATCGGTTTGCAAGAGAGTGGACCGCTTTAGATAGATGGGGGAAGGAGATGAACATGTTGGTGAAGATGACGGAGGTGTTGGTGTAGATTGCAGTGACGATGATGGCCCCAGTGGGGTTCCGGCGCCACCGGGAAAGAGGGGGAGAGCCCCCCCTTCTTCTTCTTCTTCCTTGACCTTCTCCCTAGATGGGAGAAGGGTTTCCCCTCTGGTCCATGGCCTCCATGGCGGCACGGGGTGAGAGCCCCTCTGAGATAGGATCCGTCTCTCTGTCTCTCTCTATTTCTACATTTCAGATTCTAGCCTTTCACCATTTCTTATATTCCCGAAGATCCGTAACTCCGATTGGGCTGAATTTTAACACGATTTCTATCCGGATATTGGCTTTCTTGCGGTGAAAGAAGGGCACCAACCACCTTACGGGGAGGCCACGAGGGCCCGGGGCGCGCCTGACCCCCTGGGGCACGCCCCCTACCCCGTGGGCCCCTTGGGCATCGTCTCGCGTTGATTCTTCTTCCCAAATATCACATATATTCCAAAAAAATCTCCATCAGTTTTTATCCCGTTTGGACTCCGTTTGATATGGATTTTCTGCAAAATAAAAAACATGCAACAAATAGGAACTGGCACTGTATCAATATGTTAGTGCCAAAAAAAGTATAAAAAGTTGCCAAAAGTATATGAAAGTTGTATAATATTGGCATGGAACAATAAAAAATTATAGATATGATGGAGACGTATCAGCATCCCAAGCTTAAGTCTTGCTCATCCTCGAGTAGGTAAATGATAAAAAAGATAATTTTTGATGTGGAATGCTACCTAGCATAATCTTGATCATGTAATCTAATCATGGCATGAATATTAAGACACGAGTGATTCAAAGCAATAGTCTATCATTTGACATTAAGACAATAAGACTTCAAGCATACTAATAAAGCAATCATGTCTTTTCAAAATAACATGGCCAAAGAAAGTTATCCCTACAAAATCATATGTTCTGGCTATGCTCCATCTTCACCACACAAAGCATTAAAATCATGCACAACCCCGATGACAAGCCAAACAATTGTTTCATACTTTTGATGTTCCCAAACCTTTTCAACTTTCATGCAATACATGAGCGTGAGCCATGGATATAGCACTATAGGTGGAATAGAATATGATGATGGAGGATGTGTGGAGAAGACAAAAAGGGAGAATGTCTCACAACAATGCGGCTAATCAACGTGCTATGGAGATGCCCATCAATTGATGTTAATGCGAGGAGTAGGGATTGCCATGCAACGGGTGCACTAAGAGCTATAAGTGTATGAAATATCAAACTGGAAACTAAGTGGGTGTGCATCCAACTTGCTTGCTCATGAAGACCTCGGGCATTTGAGTAAGCCCATCATTGGAATATACAAGCAAAGTTCTATAATGAAAATTACCACTAGTGTATGGAAGTGATAACTCAAGAGACTCTCTATATGAAGAACATGGTGCTACTCTGAAGCACAAGTGTGGTAAAAGGATAGTAACATTGTCCCTTCTCTCTTTGCTCTCATTTTTTTCTCTTTTTTAGGATTCTTTGGCCTCTCTCTCTTTTTTGGGGGGATTCTCTAGCCACTTTTATTTTGATAACCTCACATGGGACAATGTTATAATAATGATGATCATCACACTTTTATTTACTTACAACTCAATATTACAACTCGATACTAGAACAAAATATGACACTATATGAATACCTCCGGCGGTGCACCGGGATGCGCAATGATCTAGCGTAGCAATGACATAAAAAGACAGACAAGCCATGAAAACATCATGCTAGCTATCTTATGATCATGCAAAGCAATATGACAATGATGCTCAAGTCATGTATATGATGATGATGGAAGTTGCATGGCAATATATCTCGGAATGGCTATGGAAATGCCATGATAGGTAGGTATGGTGGCTATTTTGAGGAAGATATAAGGAGGCCTATGTGTGATAGACCATATCATATCATGGGGTTTGGATGCACTGGCGAAGTTTGCACCAACTCTCGAGGTGAGAAAGGGCAATGCACGGTACCGAAGAGGCTTGCAATGATGGAAGGGTGAGAGTGTGTATAATCCATGGACTCAACATTAGTCATAAAGAACTCACATACTTATTGCAAAAATCTATTAGTCGTTGAAACAAAGTACTACGCGCATGCTCCTAGGGGGATAGATTGGTAAGAAAAGACCATCGCTCGTCCCCGACCGCCACTCATAAGGAAGACAATCAATAAATACATCATGCTCCAACTTCGCTACATAACGGTTCACCATACGTGCATGCTACAGGAATCACAAACTTCAACGCAAGTATTTCTACAATCCACAACTACCCACTAGCATGACTCGAATATCGCCATATTTATATCAAAAAAGTATTGCAAGGAATCAAGCATATCATATTCAGTGAGCTACAAGTTTTATGTAGGATTTAATGACTAACCATGTGAATGACCAATTCCTGTCATTTCTCTAAATAGATATAAGTGAAGCAAGAGATTTTTAATTCTTTCTAAATAAGATGTGCCCACACTCTAACAAATATAAGTTAAGCAAAAGATCATTCTACAAATGGCGGTTTTCTATGTGAAGAGAAACAGGCAATCCAAACTTCAAAAGATATAAGTGAAACACATGAAGCGTTCTATAAAGCCATACTCAAAAGATATAATTGAAGTGCAAAGAGCATTCTATAAATCAACCATGGACTATCTCATACCAGCATGGTCCATCAAAGAAAAGTGAAAACTAAATGCAAAAGACGCTCCAAGATTTGCACATATCACATGAACGAAACGAATCCGAAAACATACCAATACTTGTTGAAGAAAGATGGGATGCCTTCCGGGGCATCCCCAAGCTTAGACGCTTGAGTCTCCTTCAATATTTACTTGGGGTGCCTTGGGCATCCCCAAGCTTGAGCTCTTGCCTCTCCTCCTCATATCGAGACATCCTCGATCTTTGATCACTTCATCCACACAAAACTCAACAGAAAGCTCGGTAAGACCCGTTAGTATAATAAAGCAAATCACTACTCTAAGTACTGTTGCAAACCAATTCATATTTTGTTTTTGCACTGTAGCTACTGTAATATAACTTTTCCATGGCTTAATCCACTGATAGAAATCGATAGTTTCATCAAAACAAGCAAACTATGCATCAAAAACAGAATATGTCTTAAACAGGACAGTCTGTAGTAATATGAACATTCACCATACTTCTGGTACTCCAAAATTCTGAAACAATTAGGAAAAATAAGGAATTTGTATAGAAAGACAGTGCAAAAGGTTTCAGAACCGTTTGACGTTCCAGAAAACAATGTAAAATCGCGCACTACAGCCAAATTTTCTGTTTTGCACCGCACAAACCAACAAGCAATGTAAACATCCTAAAGGAAAACCTTGGCACATTATTTTTATTTTTAAACTTTATAAAAGCACACAAAAGAAATAAGTGACTCTATAAAACTTCGGGGTTGTCTCCCTGGCAGCGCTTTCTTTAAAGCCATTAAGCTAGGCATATAGTGCTCAAGTAATGGATCCACCCGGATCCCAAGGTATATCAAAGCCAATTTTAATTAACAATGATTTGCGATTTAGTAGTGAGAACAAAGTAACATATATCATGCAACAACGAAGTCTAACTCTCTTCCTATGCGTCGACATGTCATAAAAGAACAGTTCATGCACACATAGTAAAGGCCAATGCATAGTATAAACAATTTCTTGCAATTTTATCATGCGGGAAACGTAGAGGGGTGGAATGTAGTTCCTCTCTCATAATAATTGCAAGTAGGAGAAGAAAGCACATGCATATTATATCTATCAAAATCATCATGTGTAGTAGTAAAACGCAACCCATCAATATAATCCTTAATAAGGGCAAACTTCTCCGATATAGTGTAGTCGGGAGAATTCAAAAAAATAATAGGACTATCATGCGTGGGTGCAATAGCAACAATTTCATGTTTAACATAAGGAACTATAGCGAGTTCATCTCCATAAGCATAATGCATATTGGCATCTTGGCCACAAGCATAGCAAGCATCATCAAAAAGGGATATTTCAAAAGAATCAACGAGATCATACCAATCATCATAGCATTCATCCTTTAGTAAGCACGAAGGGAAATTAAACAATGTATGAGTTGAAGAGTTACTCTCATTAGAAGGTGGGCATGGGTAGCTAATCCGCTCTTCCTCCTTTTTTCTTCACTCTCCTCATCATATTTTCATCCAATGAGCCCACAGTTTTATCAATTCCTTCTTCCATAGACTCCTGCAAAATATTAGTCTCTTCTTGTACAGCGGAGACTTTCTCAATGAATTCATAAATATCATAATTGTATTTATAATTCTCATAGCAATATTTAAGGATAGCTAAATTTTCAGGTCTATAAACTGAATCATCAAAATCTTCAAACTCTTTAAACAAAGATTCAATTTCACACGCACCCTTAAAAGCAACAACTTCTTCTATTCGTTCCACATCATAGTAATCATATATACCATTAGCATAAGAAGCTAAGGTTTCATTATCATTAAATTCACATGAAGAGGGAAGGTGTGGAGCCTTCATCCTAGAGCAACATGTATAATCACACCTCAAGCATAGTTTTCGAGCATACCATTGCAACATATAAATTTGATCCCATAATAGTTTCCCTTTTTGAGTCAAGCGATAATCCCTAAAGTATTCACGTTGATCCAACGTGTCCCCCATTATATAATTGAATGGTATTTTCTCAGGATTATTAAAGTAGTGCATAATATCTTTCGCATAATGAGCATCGAGAGTTTTAGGAGGTTCCCCATCTCCATGAGTAGCAAGCAAACCTAATTTTTTTGTATTTCGTGTTCCATATCCATAACTAAAGATAGAGAACAACTTAGAACAGCAAATAAAAATTACTTAGTGAAAAAGCAAACAAGCACACACGAGAATATTCACCCCACGCTATAACTCCCCGGCAACGGCGCCAGAAAAAGGCCTTGATAACCCACAAGTATAGGGGATCAATTGTATCCTCTTTTGATAAGTAAGAGTGTTGAACCTAATGAGGAGCTAAAGGTAGAACAAATATTCCCACAAGTTCTATCGACCGCCGATACAACTCTACGCACGCTTGACATTCACTTTACCTAGAACAAGTATAAAACTAGACGTACATTGTAGGTGTAACGGGGTAGGTTTGCAAGAATATAAAGAGCACGAAAATAAAAACTAGGGGCTGTTTTAGGTAAAGAAGCAATAAAGTTAGTATAGCGAGTGTGGAAAAGTGGTGGTAGGAGTTGCGAAATTGTCCCTAAGCAATTGACTACGTTACTGGACCGATAGCAAGTTTTATGTGGGAGAGGCCACTGCTAGCATGTCATCCCTGACTTGGAATTCTATGCACTTATGATTGGAACTATTAGCAAGCATCCGCAACTACTAATGTTCATGAAGGTAAAACCCAACCATAGCATTAAGATATATTGGTCCCCCTTCAATCCTGTATGCATCAATTTCTATGCTAGGTTGAAGCTTCTGTCACTCTTGCCCTCCAATACATAGTCCTATCAACATACAACTAACCCTATGGTGTGATCCACGTGCACGCTCATATGATGGGCACCAAAGGATAGCAACATAACCACAAGCAATTTAAACAAATCATAGCAATTCACCAATTACTGATTGGACAACGAAAATCTACTCTGTAAGTGCATCTAGTGCCACCCCTAGTTGGTTTTGGAGTATTGACGACAAACCTAGTTGAGGGACTAATGTGTTTTTGAGAATTGCAGGATAACACAGGTAGAAGTCCCTCATTGATTCGGTTTTCCTACCAGAGATGACCCCTAAAAATGTATGAAGACATTGAAGTCAAAGGTGGTATATGAAGATATTCACATTGAAGACTATGACAAGAGAAGACATCGCATGGAGCCTATGGAGCTCGAAGACTTAGATCTTTCGTAGTTCTTTTTCTTCCCCTTTGTTGAGTCATAGGAACCACCGTACTATTAAGTGGGGTCCAAGAGAACCAGTCAGAATGACTGAAGTGATGCTTAAACAAAACCTATGTCTTTGAGTGAAGACTTTGACAGCGAATCTTGTCCAGAGTCGGACAAGTCAGCTTTGCTTGTAGCCCAAGTAAAGTTGTCGTGTGAGTTTGAAATCTGACTGATGGAACATGTGTTAGTTCCTTAGTGACCAAGGGTCATTTCGGACAAATCAGGTCTGGTTGCCAAGTGGCTATAAATAGCCCACCCCCTACAACCATAAACGGTTGGCTGCTCAGATTCAGAGTACGGCTTTTGTCGTTTGAGAGCAACCCACCTCGAAGCCTTTGAGAGAGAATTCCTTGCGAGGATAAAGCCCTAACCATCCAGAGCCAAAGAGAATTAGGCATCACTTAAGTCTTCTTGTCTGTGTGATCTGAAGACTTATTACACTTGAGGACTGTGCATCCTCCAGCCGGTTAGGCGTCGCGTTCTGAGCATCCAAGAGACATTGTGGATTGCCGGTGAACAAAGTCTGTGAAGGTTTGGGAGTCTACCTTGAAGACTTACCAGAGTGATTGGGCGAGGTCTGTGTGACCTTAGCTCAAGGGGAATACGGTGAGGACTGGGTGTCCTGAGCTGCGTGTTCAGGACTGGGTGTCCGGGACTGTGTGTCCTAAGGTTTAAATACCTAGCCACCCTAACCAGACGTACAGTTGTCACAGCAACTAGAACTGGTCCAACAAATCATTGTCTTCAACGAGTTACTGGTTTCATCTTCCCTTTACTTACTGTTACTCCTTGTGAATTCATTGTATGATTGCACTATCTTTTATCTTCACTGAGTGACTGCGTTTTTCTGTTTGGCTTCATAATATATTCCTACCTGATCCTTACTACATTGCTGCTATTAGTCATTGTGCTTTCACTCCATTGAATACTTGACTATGGCTTGCCTAGTGTAGTCTACCTTCCGCTGCAGGGTAATAGGTTTATTTCTATTGTTTGTCTTCATAACTTCCATGTTTTGAAGACTTTCATAAAAATCGCCTATTCACCCCCCTCTAGTCGATATAACGCACTTTCAATTGGTATCAGAGAAAGGTGCTCCCTTGTTCTGTGTGATTCGGTTTAACCACCTGGAGTTTTAGCTATGTCGACTGCAGGGATAATTAAAGTCTCTGCTGCATGCCCCGTCTTCGATGGAACTGAATATCCCTACTGGAAGAATAAGATGCGCATGCATCTTGAAGCCATTGACGTCGACCTATGGTATGTCGTCAAGAACGGCATTCCCAACGCTGGAGAAGGTGTCACTGCTGCTTATGTCAAGAAGTTCGTTCAACTGGACTCGACTGCCAAGAATATCATCTGTGGTCATCTGACCAAAGGACAGTATGGCCGTGTGAGTGCTTTGGAAACATCTAAGCTGGTCTGGGACTGGCTCTCCAAGGTCAATGAAGGCGTCTCAACCCAGAGAGATCAGAGAATCAGTGTCCTTCGCAACGTCTTCAACCGCTTCAAGCGAAATGACAATGAGAATGTCCAGCTCACATTTGACAGACTCACTGACATCACAAATGAGCTTAAAGCCCTCGGCGCTACTGAGATCACCAAGCATGAAGTCGTCAAGACACTACTGAGATCACTTGATAGTTCGTTTGACACCCTAGCCCTGATGATTCAAGAACGTCCTGATTTCAAGACACTCGATCCGTCTGACATACTTGAGAGGCTCAACACACATGAGTTTCAGCTTTCTGAGAAAAGAGATATCTACGGTCCAAACTATGGGCGAACTCGTGCTTTGAAGGCAAAAGCTGTCTCCTCATCTGAAGAAGAATCTGACAGCAGTTCGGATGATCCTGAAGACATTGGAAGGGAACTTGCTATGCTTGTGAAGAAGTTCCAAAAATTCACCAAGAAGAAAGGTTTCAGAAAGTCTTCCCAGTCAAGCTCAAGGAATGATGAAGCTTCTGCTCACGACTACAAGAAGAAAACATGTCACAAGTGCAAGAAACCTAGCCACTTCATCTCTGAGTGTCCGCAGTGGGACAATGAGAACAAAAAGAAGAAGAAGAGCAAGGAATATGACTCTGACGACAAGAAGAAGAAGAAATACTCAAAGTCTTCTTCCAAGTCTTCCTCAAAGACTTCATCACACAAGAAGAGCTCATCTGGCAAGGCACGTGCGTTTGTTGGCAAGGAAATGGATTCAGAGGAGGAGTCCGCTTCTGAGGAGGCGGAGGTGGAGTCTGAGGAGGAGTCTGATTCAGGCGTCGCAAGTCTGGCTACAGCATACGTTGCCAAGTCCATCTTCAACACTGAAGACAATGACGTCATCACCGACACCGATGCAAATGACAACTACTCCACTTCTACCTACTGCTTCATGGCACGTGGTTCCAAGGTAAACACACGCACTACTCACTATCAAACATCTAGTGACAATGACTCTGATTGTGGTTCAAAACCCAGCTACAAAACACTTGCTAAAATTGCAACTGAACAACAGAAAGCTATGGAACATATTCAGAAACTATTAGACAGAAGGGATGATCTGTTAGGTGCTGAAATGACTCGATCTGAGTCCTTAATTGAAGACATAAAAAATCTTCACATTAAGTATGAGGAACTTGAAAGTCGTCATGAAACGCTCTCAACAACTCATGAAAAGCTTTCCTATGATTATCTTCAAAGGAAGCAAGATCTTGAGAAATTGAGAGCGGCTCATGAAGATCTTCAAAAGGAAAACGAGTCACTTCACGCCGAACAGATCAGCTCCGCTCAGGAAGGATTTGAACCACCATGTCTTAAATGCATTGAGCGTGATAATGCTACTACTGTTGCTGAATGTTCTACTGCTGTTACTGTTGCAATATCTTCAACTGTTGATGTGGGAACTAACCCCTCTGCTGAGGATTCCACTGCTATTGCTGATGAGAATGCTAGGTTGAAGACATTGCTTGAAACAGGGATGTACAAAAGTCTTAAAGGGCATCAGACACTATGTGATGTCCTCAAAAAGCAGATCTTGAACCGAAAGCCGAGGAAAGAGGGTGTTGGGTTCGTAAGGAAAATGAATGTTGATGGCTCTTACTGGAAACCTGAGTAGTACCCCAAAACCACATGGGTTGCTACAAATGAATTTTCAGCAGATCCATCCACCCTATCTGGGTTCACTTGTGCAAACCCCATTGTCATTGATGAATCCTTTGATGCAAACTATAAACTGTTTAAGAATCAGAATGGTGAAGTGTTTGCCAGGTACATTGGTACTAACTGCAGGAATGGACCGCCTATGGAGAAGATCTGGGTTCCGAAAAAGTGTCTGGAGAATCTTCCTGTGAATGTCATCATGACACCTCACGTGAAGAAGAAAAACCTCAGACCAAAGGCTTCATACGGTCCAAAGGCTTCTTACAGACAGAGGACTCACCTGAGCCGCACTAACGCAAATGTTTTGCAGGGAAACCATACTCAGGCCTATGAATATGAGAGCGGTTCATCAAACCGCCATGTTCATAAGACCAAGAACTATTCTGCTTATTCTTATGAGTACTATTGTCCGCCTGCAAGACTGTTTGCTAGGGCTCCAAAGCCAAAGTTCTCAGATGCTGCACTTAGACTTATTGCTTCTAAGCCACCCTTGAAGATGTGGGTGGCTAAGAAAGCTTAACTCTCTTTTGCAGGGAAAGGTCTCCAGCAGAAAACCAAAATCGTCTGACGCTATTGCTGGGGACCTTAAACATCTTGTAGGGCGCAAGATCAAATGCCCGAATGGTCTTACTATGTACTTCATTCCTGAATTGCTTGCTACTCTCCCTATCAGTCCTAATCTAGATCTAAGCTTTCATAACCCACTGGTTCGTCAAATGTTTTTGCTTCACAATTCTCTTCGTGAAGCCTATCCCCCTAACTGCATAGTAGGGTATGACACCAGCGTCTTCAGAATGGATTATTGATAATGGGTGTACAAATCACATGACTAGCAAAAGAAACCTTCTTATGGACTCAACCTTACGTCCATCCGACAAGTGCCACATCACATTTGCTGAAACTGGTAAAAGTAAGGTATTGGGTCTAGGTAGAGTTGCAATCTCAAGGGATCAACACATGGATAAAGTCATGCTTGTTGAATCCCTTGGCTTCAACTTAATGTCTGTCTCAATTCTTTGCGATTTAAACATGATCGTAATATTTGGAAAATATCGTTGCCTTGTTCTAATGGAATCTGACAAGTCTCTAGTATTTGAAGGGTATCGAAAAGATGATTTGTACGTGGTAGATTTCTCAGCAGGACCACAGCTTGCCGTATGTCTTCTAGCAAAAGCTTCAGAATGTTGGCTCTGGAATTGGAGGCTTGGGCATGCTGGCATGAGGAACCTCCACACCCTGGCAAAGAAGAAGCATGTCATAGGCATCGAGGGCGTCAAGTTCAAGAAAGATCACTTATGCGGTGCCTGTGAGGCAGGAAAGATGACGAGGGCCAAACATCCCACGAAGACAATCATGACTACTACTCGACCCTTCGAACTGCTTCACATGGATCTTTTCGGTCCCACTCATTACTCAACTCTTACTACTACTGCTTGTCTCAATGGCTTTGTCATTGTTGATGATTATTCTAGATATACTTGGGTGCACATAATCCTTTACAAGACTGGAGTGCAGGACGTCTTCAGACGCTTCGCCAATCGAGCAATGAACAACTATGGCGCCAAGATAAAGCATATCAGAAGTGACAATGGCACTGAATTCAAGAACACTGGCCTTGATACATATCTTGATACCTTGGGCATCACACATGAATTCTCAGCCCCGTACACGCCACAGCAGAATGACGTCGTCGAACGCAAGAACAGAACACTCATTGAGATGGCCAGAACGATGCTAGATGAATACAAGACTCCAAGAAAATTCTGGCCTGAGGCCATTGATACTGCATGCCATACAATCAATTGTGTTTATCTTCACAAGCTTCTGAACAAGACATCTTATGAGCTCCTTGCTGGCAAGAAGCCAAATGTCAGTTACTTTAGAGTATTTGGCGCCAGGTGCTGGATCAAGGACCCACATCACACCTCAAAGTTTGCACCAAAAGCACATGAGAGTTTTATGCTTGGATATGGAAAGGATTCGCACTCCTACAGAGTCTTCAATCTCTTTCATTATAAAGTGGTTGAAACAGTGGATGTGTGGTTCGATGAGACCAACGGTTCACAAAGAGAGCACCTGCCAAATGTGCTAGATGAAGTTCCATCCAGTGAATCAATCAAGCTAATGGGAACTGGAGAAATTATACCTTCTAAAGCTGATCCTGAAGAAGAACTTATCATCTCAGCACTTGATCAACCTGAAGACAATGCTCAGCCTAAAGACATTCCCTCTAACAACGACAATGATCAGCAAGAGCAAAATCTTCGCCCTGTAGATCCTCGTGTTGCCAATGAAGTGCATATTGAAAGAGTAATTGATAGCATCAATGCACCCGGTCCACTCACTCGTTCAAGGGAAACTCAGCTAGCAAATTTCTGTGGGCACTTCGCATTCGTCTCAATAACAGAACCCAAGAAAGTTGAAGAAGCCTTCATGGAACCTGAATGGATTCAAGCTATGCAAGAAGAGCTTCAACAGTTTGAGCTGAATAATGTATGGGAACTGGTTAAGCGTCCCGATCCTCGGAAGCACAACATAATAGGCACAAAATGGATATACCACAACAAACAAGATGAGCATGGTCAGGTTGTCAGAAACAAAGCTCGTCTCGTTGCTCAAGGATATACTCAAGTGGAAGGCATTGACTTCGATGAAACATTTGCTCCTGTGGCTAGACTTGAAGCCATCCGCATACTGCTGGCCTATGCAAATCATCACAACATACTTCTTTATCAAATGAATGTGAAGAGCGTCTTTCTCAATGGCAAGATTGAAGAAGAAGTGTATGTTGCACAACCACCTGGCTTTGAAGATCCAAAACATCCTGACATGGTATACAAGCTCAACAAGGCACTGTATGGCCTCAAACAAGCCCCTCGGGCCTGGTATGACACACTCAAATACTTCCTGAAGAGCAAAGGCTTCATACCTGGTTCCCTCGACCCCACTCTCTTCACGAAGACATATGATGGTGAACTATTTGTGTGCCAAATATATGTGGATGACATTATCTTCGGGTGCACCAATCAGAAGTACAGTGAAGAGTTTGGATTTATGATGCAAGAGCAATATCAAATGTCTATGATGGGAGAGCTAAAGTTCTTTCTTGGTCTTCAAATACGACAGCAACGCAACGACATCTTCATATCTCAAGAGAAGTATCTGAAAGATTGCCTGAAGAAGTTTGGTATGCAAGACTTCAAAGGCTTCACGACGCCAATGCCAGCCAAGCATCATCTGGGTCCTGACGACAATGGTAAAGAGTTTGATCAAAAGGTATACCACTCCATGATTGGTTCTTTACTTTATCTATGTGCATCTAGGCCAGATATTATGCTTAGTGTTTGAATGTGTGCTCGATTTCAAGCGGCACCAAAGGAGTCGCATCACTTAGCTATGAAGCGAATTCTTCGATATTTGGCTCACACCCCAACTCTAGGATTATGGTATCCAAAGGGCTCAGAGTTTGATCTGGTTGGATCCTCAGATGCTGATTATGCTGGTGACAAAGTGGATCGCAAGTCTACATCAGGCACATGTCATTTTCTGGGACGATCACTTGTATGTTGGTCTTCAAAGAAGCAGAACTATGTATCTCTCTCCACTGCTGAATCTGAATACATTGCTGTTGGATCTTGCTGCGCTCAGCTTCTGTGGATGAAGCAAACACTCAAGGACTATGGCATTCATCTGAAGCAAGTGCCACTCTACTGCGACAACGAAAGCGCCATCAAGATTGCCAACAACCCAGTTTAGCACTCGAAGACAAAGCACATTGAAATTCGTCATCACTTTCTCAGAGATCATGTTGTGAAGGAAGATATTGATATCATACACGTCAACACTGAAGAGCAATTGGCAGATATCTTCACCAAGCCCTTGGATGAGAAGAGATTTTGCAAGTTACGGTGTGAGCTAAATATCCTGGAATCCTCAAATGTCCTGTGATCAGGCACACATCCTAACCCTTATGCATATTGATGACTTAGATGTGCAACACACGAAGTAAAGTATATCTTCAATCAATGAAGACATACATTCTAAGTGTGAATACATTAATGTGGAATTTGACTTCGGAGCGCCACGATAATTGTGCGCCGTGTCCGGGTCTAATACTTCCCATACGGTGGGTAACGCCACCACCAAATGTTCTATTTGAAGTGTTTCACTCATGGCGTTACCTTGCTATGTCTTCACATTTGGTTTGGCTTCAATCTCAACATGTTTTCATGATTATCTTCACTATGTTGATTATATATATATATACTAGTGTTCTATCCTTTACAGCATTCACTTATAGCTATGTCTTCTTGTTGAATCTTTTGAACTAGGTGAATGTGATCGGACCCTAATCTCTCTGTGCTTTCTATCTCAAACTCTATCTCTCCAAATCATATGCATTCTATTGAAACTGTCGAATGTCTTCTCTGCGTCCTTGTCAGCAGAAGATACAGAGACAAACCTTAAGTACGCTTTCAATGCTCATTCCTCCACATGAAACCCGGAGAAGTAGGAACGACCACCCGGCAATCCAGGCGTGCGTGGGATGTGGAACAAACCCCAAAATTCTGCATGATGGCCACATGTTCCCCAGATGCGAATCGCTAGGGGCACCTGTGTAATAACACAGTGCCGCCCCTGTACCTATAAATACACACTTCACAGTGGTCATTATCTCTTCTTCCACTCTCGCACGAACCCTAGCACCACCGCTAGCCCTCGACGACGCCAGCGACGAAGCGCTTCGCTGCCGCAACCTCTCCGACGCCGTCTTCACGCCGACCGCGGACATCGTCCTCTCCGCCATCGCCGTAGGTGTCCTCCGTCGCCAAGTTAGGGCACGGAAGATCGAACTGCTCGGCCTCCTCTTCCACTCCATCTAGCAGTTCTTAGTGTGGTAAATAAAACTTCTTTTTTACGGCACCGTTGATCCTATGGCTTTGTCACTTTCTACCACAAGCAGTTTCTATTCACACAAGTTAGATCTCTCTCATACTGCATCTCATAACATGCCTAGTATATTCACTTATGCTTCACAAAGTAGTTAGATTCCTCACTTGTACTGATCTCTGGATTCGTACAAATCTGGAACCAACTCCTTATCTATGAGTGAATGTCTTTGCACGATGAGGTCAATGTCTTCTAAACTGATTTATATTCAAAATCTTCTGAGAATGCATATGACCTCTTCCCCTTCCCTCGCACCTTAATGCTGTCACAGGTACATGTCCGTGGGAGAATCCCTTGGTTCTCATAGTCTGCATTCATTTGCAGAATTCTTACAGCATCATATCAATTCTCCCGAAGCCAGTTCATGTCTGTCCAGTAAGCGAAAGCCATTGAAGCCTTTGAACGTATTGAAGCCTTTCAGTTTAAAGTTCATGGCTTCAGAGAAATCAGCAAGGAAGGGTGGCAGAAAGCGTCATGGAGAAACATCAAGAGATCTGCCACATGACCTCTCAGAACTGTACAAGACAGATCCTGAAGAGGATTACAATCAGCGCAAAACACGACTCCAATGGATTCGACGCTATTGGGCAGAACAGTGGTTCAAGTACAGATTTGTGACAAAGGAATATGCTGAAAAGAATGCCATCAAGCGACCATGGGGAGACATCCTCTACAAAAATCTTCAACCCAGGACCAGAGATGAAGCCATTGAACAAGGCTTCTATCCCTGCATGGTCCGTGGACCACAGCATGCGGATGCTGACCCATCGTCACTGCTATGGTGTCGTGACGACATTCTGTTCAAGCGCAACTTTTAGTTTGCCCAGAACTCAGTGAAGCAGAACAAGAAGACATTGGGACTAGACTTCAACCCTGGTCCTTCTGCTCCAAGGGCTGACGGCACCCGTGATGCAGAACCCAATGTCGTCGGTCCTTTCTACAACCTTGAAGGTCTCATCACCCATATCTTGGTTCAAGGGACAGCCGTGAATGAGCCTGCAGCTGATGCTGAATCAGATGAAGCGCCTACAGCGCCGAAGCCAAAGAAGTTGAAGAAGCGTAAAGCTTCAAAGCCTGCCCCTTCACCAAAAATCTCCAGAGCGAAGCCACTGGCAACTGCACCTCCTGAAGACAGTGTGCAGTCTGAAGATTTGTCACGCATCTCCAAGCCCCAGAAGGTCAAGATGCCTCTGCCACACACCGGCCAAGAGCTAACTACTGCTGCCATTCTGCGCAATGATGCCATTGATCTGTAAAGTGATGAAGATCTTGCAGATGACGCTCTTGATCAACTCATCAAGAGCAAAGAAGAAGCAGAAATCTTCAATGATCTGCCTCTCTTTGATGTAACAATCATCCACAACTTCATTGATGAATGGTTTGACATGCCAAACATCAGCTTCGACGATCTGCAACTACCCATTGTCCTCAGTGTCGCCTTCCATGGCGCCATTGCTTCAGAGTTAGCCATCGCCCAGCGCATTGTTGAACTGAAGCAGAAGATTGACTTTGAGAAATCTCAGTTCAAGAAGCATATGGCCAAGCTCAGCGTGCAAGACGTGAAGAACTTCAATATTATGCTGCACGAGCTCAAGGAAGCCTTTCTAAAGAAACGTGCAGAAGCTCAGGGTTCTCGTGAGTGCATGAAGGTCTTGGCTGATAGGTGTGTGCAAGCCTACAATGAGGCTGAGAAGCGCAAGGCCCTTGGGCGTCCTGGCATCGACCCCAGGATGGCTGCCAAGAAGACGAAGAAGCCCGCTATGGCTGAACCCAAAGCACCAAGGCAGGAAGCAGACCCCCTTGTCTTCCCAACTAGCATGACTGGCCCGAAGCCAAAGGCCAGGTCAACCGCTTCAGAACTGAAGAAGACCAGGACTGCTGAGGCTGAAGCAAGGAAGAGAAAACATCCTGAAGCCTCTGCTACTGCCCCCGCCAAGAAGAAAAGAAAGACCAAGAAGGAACGGGCTGCTCCCACATAGCCCTTGATTGTTGAACCCATTTCCATTGTTCACCCCGACGCCGATCCACAAGAACGTCAACTGACTATCCATGAGCCTGCTTTCACAAAGGCTCATGAAGCTGAAGACTTTCCAGCATCTGATCCCATCGCTGCTGAAGACATTGGTCACCATGACCATGTTGAAGATGATGCAGCCCTTCCTCAGCTAGAGCACCAACAGGTATCATCGCCTATGCTCACGCACAGCGAACTCATCAGCATTGGTCGTCCACTGACGCCAATTGCACAGGATGCTTCATGGGCGGATCGCCCACAAGAGGAAGAAGACTTTGAGGCCCAGCCAATAGCAACTCCACAGGCGTCACCCGTGGTGCGCAGGCTTCGCAAAGGTCCAAGGCCTCAAGTCTCTGCTGAAGACAATCCGGCTGCATCAGCCGCTGAAGAAGAAGTCCCACAAGTTGCCACTCCCCTGTCCCACCAAGAAGCGGTTCTCGAGGAGAACATGATCGTGACCGACCCTCCTGCTCGTCAAGTGGAGGTTGAACATCTTGAGGCTGCCACCACCAACACCATTGAAGCCACTGACGCTGTCATGGCTGAAGCTAATGTGGAGCCCTCACCAACAAAAGCACCCGAAGTCAGCGAAGCCACTGATCCCGCCGCTTCTGTTCCTGCATCTGCTGCCGGTCCCCAGTTCGACTATCATGTTGAGCACAGGCCTCAGGTGCAGAAGCCAATCCCAAGATTGCCAAGGTTCCCAGGTCCTGCATCAGCACCTGGCTCCTTCAATATCAATGGCTTCAGAGCAGACAACACATTTTCAATAGCTCCAGGAACCCCTACTCAAGGGAAAGAATATCATCTGATCGGTTCTGGAGTTATCCGCAGCGAAGCTATTACTCATGCGTTCTTTACAACCAAGGTCACATCTTCCCACACAAGCGCCTTGACATTGAAGCAATAGCTGGTCTGCCCTGTCTGGAAGAAGCTCCAGATTGCTTCAAAGAGGTTGGACTGCTGCCGTTCGTCACTGACCAAGAGCATTGGAATGAAGAGTTGCTGCTCCAATTCTATGCCACACTTCACATCCGCGGGTATAGCAGAGATCCAAAGACTTGGGTCCTGGAGTGGATGACAGGAAACGTTCATCATGAAGCCAAAGCCTTTGACATCATTGAGCTCACTGGTTTGCCCACTCCTGGCGATCTCTACGAGCATGGTTGTCAGCTTCATAGTGAAGCTATTGAGAGCATCTTTCAGAAGACTGAACCTAATAGGAGTCAGATGCTCAGTATGATGAAGCCATTTCCCCAAGATGCTGCTTATCCCACAGAGTTCTTTGTTGAAGACCTTGAGTATCTGCCAAGAACCATTTATCACATCATAAGGCGAACTCTCTGGCCAATCAAAGGACATTCTCCCCATGCCAAGCCGGAAGGTGCAATGAAGACTTTGGTCTTCTACATTCTTCATGGAAAATGCTTCAATACACAGGATTTCTTCATTCGCCAACTTGCTGCATCTGGCTCTGATCTGTTTGGTTTGAGGTTCTACGCCCCTTGGGTGATGCGGCTGATCAAACTTCACTCCGCTATCTCATATCAGCCCTCTGCCCGCAATCATCGGATCGTTTTTCCTGATGTGGATATGTCTATTGAATCCATCTATCCTGAGCCTGCCAAGGAACCTCTAAGTCTTCAGAATGTAGAGCATCAAAGTTTTTCTCAGAACATTGAAGGCGTTGAAGCCGTAACTCGTGTGTATCCTTTGGCTGGCACTACACGTGCACCGCATCCTGTTCTCACTGAAGCCACTGACAGTACAACTGCTCCACGACCCAAGAAGCGCACTCGTGTTCTCAACGACCGAGAGCTTCTTGTGGCTCTTCATCAGAAACAGGATAGGCATCATGACTGGCTGAAGCGTTAAATGCAAAGCCTCTTGGTGGATGTTAATCGCATTCGCAATCTTGCCACCAAGAATGCTTTTGTTGCCCATGAAACCTCTCGCCGCACATGGAAAGGGCTGACGCTGATGTGTTCTGAAGATGATCTTCAAGAGGATGGCTTCTCTGAGCGATTCAAGTTTGACTCCACACCTCCTCGAAGGGCAGTGCTGCGACGAACTCCATCCCTTGAAGACTCTGAGTTCTCTTCCTCTGCTGCAACTGTGAATGCCAGAGTGATCGAGGATGAAGACAATGCTACTTCACCGCCACCTCCTTCAGCATGCTTCGACTCTGCTCCAAGCCCTTCTGCACCGCCAAACACCACCAACGACCCTGCTACTTCACCTACTCTTCATGGGAACGAGTAGATGCTCTATGTCTTCAAACCTTTTTGGTCCTTACTGACAAAAGGGGGAGAAGCATATGAGTTTGATAGTCTTCAAGTGGGTCCATATGGGCGGGCGCTTTATATTTTGCTTCGTGCTTACAACTCTCATTTTGCTACATTTGGTTCTTTGAGTTGTAACACTTAAACTCGATAGCCGTCTGCTACTTATTTGCCACCTTGTGTTGCGATGATAAATTCCGCATGTGCGACGATAAATTCCGCACTTAGATCATTCTGCAGACGTCCATTTTCCATTATGCATGTCATTATCTTCACATACTTTCTCATGCATAGTGGATTGTCAGCATAAGTTGAAGTGGATCTCCACAAGTACAACCTGCCATGTGCATTTGCATTCCAAAAGCAAATTACTTATATGCACATCTTCAGGGGGAGCCCTTGCAACTTATGAAGACAATTCCTTATCCTTTACAATTTCACAGAATATATTCCCCGTTGAAAACTTCAACTAGTTTGTCATCAATCACCAAAAAGGGGGAGATTGTAAGTGCATCTAGTGCCACCCCCTAGTTGGTTTTGGAGTATTGACGACAAACCTAGTTGAGGGACTAATGTGTTTGTGAGAATTGCAGGATAACACAGGTAGAAGTCCCTCATTGATTCGGATTTCCTACCAGAGATGACCCCTAAAAATGTATGAAGACATTGAAGTCAAAGGTGGTATATGAAGATATTCACATTGAAGACTATGACAAGAGAAGACATCGCATGAAGCCTATGGAGCTCGAAGACTTAGATATTTCATAGTTCTTTTTCTTCCCCTTTGTTGAGTCACAGGAACCACCGTACTGTTAAGTGGGGTCCAAGATAACCAGTCAGAATGACTGAAGTGATGCTTAAACAAAACCTATGTCTTCGAGTGAAGACTTTGAGAGCGAATCTTGTCCAGAGTCGGACAAGTCAGCTTTTCTTGTAGCCCATGTAAAGTTGCCGTGTGAGTTTGAAATCTGACCGTTGGAACACGTGTCAGTTCCTTAGTGACCAAGGGTCATTTCGGACAAATCAGGTCGGGTTGCCAAGTGGCTATAAATAGCCCACCCCCTACAACCATAAACGGTTGGCTGCTCAGATTCAGAGTACGGCTTTTGTCGTTTGAGAGCAACCCACCTAGAAGCCTTTGAGAGAGAATTCCTTGCGAGGATAAATCCCTAACCTCCCAGAGCTAAAGAGAATTAGGCATCACTTAAGTCTTGTCTGTGTGATCTGAAGACTTATTACACTTGAGGACTATGCATCCTCCAGCCGGTTAGGCGTCGCGTTCTGAGCATCCAAGAGACATTGTGGATTGCCGGTGAACGAAGTCTGTGAAGGTTTGGGAGTCTACCTTGAAGACTTACCAGAGTGATTGGGCGAGGTCTGTGTGACCTTAGATCAAGGGGAATACGGTGAGGACTGGGTGTCCTGAGCTGCGTGTTCAGGACTGGGTGTCCGGGACTGTGTGTCCTAAGGTTTAAATACCTAGCCACCCTAACCAGACGTACAGTTGTCACAGCAACTGGAACTGGTCCAACAAATCATTGTCTTCAACGAGTCACTGGTTTCATCTTCCCTTCCCTTTACTTACTGTTACTCCTTGTGAAGTCATTGTATGATTGCACTATCTTTTATCTTCACTGAGTGACTGTGTTTTCTGTTTGGCTTCATAATATCTTCCTACCTGATCCTTACTACATTGCTGCTATTAGTCATTGTGCTTTCACTCCATTGAATACTTGACTATGGCTTGCCTAGTGTAGTCTACCTTCCGCTACAGGGTAATAGGTTTATTTCTATCGTTTGTCTTCATAACTTCCACGTTTTGAAGACTTTCATAAAAATCTCCTATTCACCCCCCCTCTAATCAATATAACGCACTTTCATACTCACACATCATAGGATGGCAACACGTCATTGGATAATAATATGAAGCATAAAGAACCATGTTCAAGTAGAGGGTACATCGGGTTGTGGGAGAGTGGACCACAATAGAAAGATGGGGGAAGGCGATGAAGATGTTGGTGAAGATAACAGAGGTGTTGGTGTAGATTGCGGTGACGATGATGGCCTCGGTGGCGTTCCGGCGCCACCGGGAGAGAGGGGGGGAGAGAGCCCCCCTTCTTATTATTCTTCCTTGACCTTCTTCCTAGATGGGAGAAGGGTTTCCCCTATGGTGAGCCCCTCCGAAATTGGATCCGTCTCTCTGTCTCTCTCTGTTTCTGCGTTTCAGATTCTGGCCTTTCACCGTTACTTATATTCACGGAGATCCGTAACTCCGGTTGGGCTGAAATTTTAACACAATTTCTATCCGGATATTGGCTTTCTTGCGGCGAAAGAAGGGGAACAACCGCCTTACGTGCTGGCCACAAGGTCCCAGGGCGCGCCACCTGCCTCGTGGCACCCTCGGACACCGTCTCGTGTTGATTGTTCTTCCCAAAAATCACATCTATTCCAAAAAAAATCTTCGTCAGTTTTTATCCTGTTTGGACTCCGTTTGATATGGATTTCTGCAAAACAAAAAACATGCAACAAATAGGAACTGGCACTGGACACTGGATCAATATGTTAGTCCCAAAAAAAGTATAAAAAGTTGCCAAAAGTATATGAAAGTTGTATAATATTGGCATGGAATAATCAAAAATTATAGATATGACGGAGACGTATCAAGGACGGATCCTTAGCACCCTACTGGGAGGGCGCTTGCTGCCAGGAAAACCACCTTGGTGCTCCCAGCGCGGTCGCTTGAACTGTCGAGTGGACTCGAAACAGGACAAGAGCGCGGCTAGTAGAGGGTAGGCCACCTTTCCGTTCTCAGCACGGCCGCATGAACTATGAGCGGACTCGATACAGAGACAAGGGTGTTGCCAAAAGAGGAAGGGTCCCATTGTGTGCAGGTTTCCCATACAAGGAAAGAGATCTTTCGAGGAGGACAGACTCATATAGATGAAATTAGCCAAAATTTTACATGACTTAGCTTTTCGGGGCCACGCGGATGGCTCTCGAAGCTGCGGACGGCACCAGAGGGCGGCCGATCAATGTCGCCTTCTTCCTTCGAGGCATCCCCATGAAAGAGCCATCGTGTCGGCTCCAAAACCAGATTTCCATGGCTTGCGCCCACTACCTGGCGTGCCAAAGATGTCGTGGGAAATGACACCTACAGGATCACGAGGAATCCCTTTTTGCTACAGTTGGCGGGCGCGGGGCTGTGGAAAGAGCGGGATTGAGAGATCAATATGGGGGGGTTATCCAGGTTCGGGCCGCAAGTGATGCGTAATACCCTACTCCTGCTGGTTTCTGTTTATCTGGTGTTATTGGACTAGCTACAAGGCATGCAGGGTCCAAAATATCCGAATCCCCTCTCAGTACGCTGCGGGCCTCCTTTTATAGTCAAAGGGGTTGCCACAGTGGCACACAGGAGGTGGAAAGCTATACCGTAATCGAGTCTATCTTCTGGCACCGTAGGAAAAACGCATTTAATGCGCGGCAAGGAAGCTCGTCCCAGCTGTCGCCACCTCTCCTGGCTTTGAAGCGCGTCCAAACTAACGAGGCGTGTAGTGCCACATTGGCTGGCTGCAGAGTTGGTGCGGTGGCTGAATCTTCCCGAAGATCTGCATGCCACCATGCAGGTGCTTGCCGAGTCGGCCTAGAGGCCGCACGTCTCCACGCAGACGCCTGCCTAGCTAGAGCTGGCAGCTGCATGGGAACGACCGTGGAGTCTTGGCAGACGTGGGCCTGGCTGCGGCCCCATGGATGTTTTTGGCAAGAGTCTTGCCGGGGCCCCGACAAGGGCTTTGCCGTGGCATCGTGGTCGTCCCCGGCAAGGGTCTTGCCGGGGGTCTCGTGGGTATCCTTGGCAAGGATCTTGCCGAGGATCGTCATCTTCTGGTCATCATCTAGTCTTGTGTGCTTCTGGTCTCCACAAAGATTTGCATGCCGCCATGGAGGTGCCTCCCGAGCCTCGGTTCCAAAGTGGTTGATGGTGTTGGAACCCGTGGGCTCAAGGGGGGGCGGCTCTGCTGGTGTCGGGCAAGTTGCCCCGGCAAGGTTCTTTCCGGGGTTGTGGAGGCCGCCCCGACAAGGGCCTTGCCGGGGGAGACCACCTCGCCCCTCTGCTCTTCGTTTTTCTGGCTTGGCGTTGTTCTGGTTGTCTTGCAGCTTTGCTTCCTTCCTCTTCCCCGCTAGGTGTGGTCGCATGTGCGGCTCCAACTGCCCGTGCACAAGTAAAGGGGTACAAAATAGGACCCCTCCTTTTGTGCACCGACACTTGTGCATCCAAAAATCTTTAAACCAATTTTGCCACATGTGTCCACTATATCTACCTATATGCGGTATTCTTTCGCCATTCTAAGCTAATTTGTATGTGCCATCTCTAATATTCAAAATAAATTTCTCTTTTGTGTGCTCGTACCGCTCATGAGGCGGTGAGGGGTGGCTAATATTTTCCATGTTAGATGTGTTATTCTCATGATGAGTGTTTATTCACTTGTCATTGCACGAGAGTAAGGCAAAGCTATTAGGGATGCCCAGTCCTCAAATGAAAAATGAATTTACTTTGTGTTGTCAAATAATAAATTCCTTTGAAAGTGTTGGTATGGAAGGCACCGGTGGATACGGTTAGCCATGGAAAGTGAAAGTATGGTGGAAATAGGAATAAACTTTAATTTCTGTTTGGGAACTGCCTATGATATATCTAGCATGGAAAGTGTTGGGAACTCTAAGTCATTTTCGTTGGTAGGAAAAGTATGCCTCTGAAAATGTTTTTATCTTTAATTTTTCGCTTTGAGCTCTGGCACCTCTACAAATCCCTACTTTATGCAATTTTTATTTTTGAATTTGAGTCTCCATCTTCTCTTATAAAGCACCAACTAGGGGGCACTATGATCGTACTTGAGCACTGGGTGTAGCTAATGTGCGAGTGTTTCATGATTGGATCAATGCTTGAGCATGATGGGCTAGGGATAACTTATTTTAGCGTTGATATTTTGAAAGACTCGGTTGCTTGTTGATATGCTTGAGTATTTAAGTTATCATGTCAAAACTAGACTATTGCTTTGAACAATATAAAAGTCCAAATGTCCATGCTATAAATAAAAGAATATGAGATGACAAGTTAGGCAGCATTCCACATCAAAAATTCTGTTTTTATCATTTACCTACTCGAGGGCGAGCAGGAATTAAGCTTGGGGATGCTGATATGTCTCCATTGTATCTATAATTTTTTATCATTCCATGCTATTATATTATCATTCTTGGATGTTTTATAGTCATTTTATATCATTTTGGGGTACTAACCTATTGACATAGTGACAAGTGCTAGTTGCTGTTTTTTTGCATGTTTTTCACATTGCAGGAAATCAATACCAAACGGAGTCCAAACGCAGCTAAACTTTTTGTGGATTTTTTGGACCAAAAGACAACCAATGGGCTGAAGAAGCACTTGGGGGGTGCTCCAAGGGGAGCACAACCCACCAGGGCGCGCCAGGAGGCCCAGGCGTGCCCCGGTGGGTTGTGCCCACCTCGGGTGCTCTCCGGACTGCCTCTTTGCTCTACAAATACCCCAATATTCTAGAAACCCTAGGGGAGTCGACGAAAATCAATTCCAGCCGCCGCAGAGTCTAGAACCACTAGATCCAATCTAGACACCATCACGGAGGGGTTCACCACTTCGATTGGTTCCTCTCCGATGATGCATGAGTAGTTCTTTGTAGACCTTCAGGTCCGTAGTTAGTAGCTAGATGGCTTCCCCTCTCTCGTTTGATTCTCAATACAACGGTCTCTTGGAGATCCATATGATCTAACTCTTTTTGCGGTGTGTTGTTGGGATCGGATGAACTTTGAGTTTATGATCAGATCTATCTTTTTATCCATGAAAGTTATTTGGATCTTCTTTGATCGCTTATATGCATGATTGCTTATAGTCTCGTATTTCTTCTTTCATATTTGGTTTTTGTTTGGCCAACTTGATCTATTTATCTTACAATGAGAAGAGGTGCTTTGTAGTGGGTTCGATCTTACGGTGCTTGATCCCATTAACAGAAGCGGAACCGACACATATGTATCGTTTCTACTAAGGATAAAACGATGGGGTCTATTTCTACATAAATAGATCTTGTCTACATCATGTCATCATTCTTATTGCATTGTTCCGTTTCTCCCTGAACTTAATACACTTGATGCATGCTGGATAGCGGTTGATGTGTGGAGTAATAGTAGTATGCAGGCAGGAGTCGGTCTACTAATCTTGGACGTGATGCCTATATAATGATCATTGCATGGATATCGTCATGATTATTTGAAGTTCTATCAATTGCCCAACAGTAATTTGTTTACCCACCGTTTGCTATTTTTCTCGAGAGAAGCCACTACTGAAACCTACGGCCCCGGGGTCTCTTTCTCATATTATTTGCCTTTGAGATCTATTTTATTTGCCTTTTATTTTTAGATCTATTAAACCAAAAATACAAATATAACTTGCTGCAATTTATTCTTATTTATTTTATTTGGCGTTTGATATATCAATCTACTACAATTTATTCACGTTCATTTGCCAATTTCTGGCGTTGTTACCCGAAAGGGAGAAGTGATGGTGTAGATGGCAAGGGCAGTGAGGACCGCCTTAACCAATATAGTCCAACTAGGGGTGGCCATGAGCTAACCAATCCAAGGGGCAAGCTTTTGAGCAGCTTTATCCTCAAGTGAAAGGAAGTGCACAACTTTAATCCTCGATACCGACAGCAGAAGCCCCATATACATCATGGGGAAGTGCATAATCTTGGATGGGAAGTGATGTAGGATGTCGTGAAGATCAAGGCTTGCACACTGAATTGGAGCCATCATGCTTTTGCTACAAAGACCAGGCCAATGACCTCCCCAAAAGTGTCATGGATGGAGGCAAAAAATGGAGACATCTTCATTGATGGGCTTCACAAAAACAACAACATCGTCGGCATATAGGGAGGCACGAGGAGTTGTAGTGTTTCTCCAGATCAGTTGGAGTTTGTCTTGGGCCGTGGCCTTATTGAGGACGTGGTGTGGTGGGTTAATGGAGAGCACAAAAATTAAAGGAGACAAAGGGTCTCCCTGTCACTGTCCCCTCCCATGCCTAATAGGGTCTCCAATAGTGTCATTAAGAAACACTCTCGAGGAGGCCGAAGTGAGGAGCACCGAGACAACCTCAAAACCACGTGGGGAAGCTGAGGTGTTCCAGGAGATCCATCAAGTAGTCCCACCGAGCTGAGTCAAAGGCCTTATTAATGTCAAGCTTTAATAGCAACATGGGAGTTTTGCTCTGCTGTATCCTTCTGGCGAGGTTGAGGACGTCGATGAATTTGTCATGAACACATTGATTCTTGATAAAGGGACTTTGGGGGAGGCGAGACAAGGTCATTCATGTGGATGAAAAGGCGCATCACCATCATCTTAGTAAAGAGCTTGGCCACGAAATGAATTAGGATTATAGGCCTAAAGTCTGAAATATCCTCCACACAATCTTTCTTTGGGATAAGTGCGATGTTGGCTGAGTTTAGCCAATGCTAGTTGGAGGCATGGAGGTTGGAGAACTGGTTAATAGAAACCATGACATCCACTTGCTAATATCCTAGCACGCCTTGAAGAACGCACACATGAACCCATCCGGGCCTCACAACTTATCACTTGGAGAATCGAACACAACCCTCCTAGCCTCTTCCATGGTGAACGGAGCTCCAATGTCACCGAGGTCGCATTCTAGGGTGGGAACACAATGCCAATTTATGTCCTTATGTCTCCAGGGGTCCTTCTTGATTTTTTTAGAAAAGGAGGATGTACCCCCGGCCTCTGCATCTGGATGATGCATGCAGCCATATTATTAATTATTCCCAAAGACCTTACAAGGTAATATATCAATAAGCCTGAAGCCACCATCTTGGCAACGCCTGTTTCTACTCCTATTCCATGATGAAGGGGTGCCGAATGTCCGAGCCTAATACCGAACAAACATCGCACCAAAGCCTAACATCTAAAGCCGGATGTCCCATTCAAGCCATTACCTAGACTGGGTCACACACCGGTCTGGCACACTCCTAGTGAGCACCGCACGCTGCAAGGGCCGCCACCTCCATCTTCCATCGATCCATCCTCAAAGCAGAACTGATGCATCGACTTACTAGGCCTCTCTGCCATTGACGCCACCATGACGCAGACATTGTTGCCCTCCTGCGTGAGTCCATCAACCCGCATCGAATGCCAAGCCTACACTGCGACACGCCGCCGAGACCCGCCATCATCAATGCGGAAGATGAAACCCCCGCTCCGCCTTTGGGCCCTTCCAATCAACACCTGCTCCAAAAGAATGCCCTCAAGAGGGAGAACGGCACCATAGTTACCGTCATCATCCGACCTGGGAGACCCAGATCCAGGGTTTCCCCCGAAGCAGATTCCTCTTGGAGGAAGAGGGGCACCCTAACTGCAGCTACCCAATAACACGAGCCGTGCCCACGACCACTTAGCTCTCTCAACATCGCCTTCAAGAAGGACACGACACCATGGGCGCCATCACCGTCCTAGGTTTTTCACCCAAGAAACCGTGGAGTGGGAAAAGGTGGGGTGGACCCGAACGACATCTCCAGGAAGAGAAACGGCACCCTGAGGCGTCGTCGCCGTTGAGGCCGGCAGGAGCTGACCAGGTAATTACCCCAATCTGAATCCCTACCTCCCGCTCCGTCCCATCCGGTGACCGGAAAGCAACGCGGCCATGACCGGTATGACAAAGTGCACGATGCAAGTGTTGGAGGAAGAAGCATCTCGACGCCATTGGCTGCGGAGGCAACGAGCCGCGGCACCAACCTGTCCGTGGATCGCTGGCCATCTGACTAGATCCCCAGGAGCCCGCCCGCCCCGCCGCGCCACCGGATAGGGAGTCCCACCTCGGGGCCGCCGCTCCAGATCCAAGGCCCTCCGCCCTATATTGGGAGGAGCAGCGCCAGCACTGCCACCACAGTCGTCGGTAGGATGCCGGCCAGCCACCAAACCGTCGAAGTCCAGATATGGGTCGTCATGAACCAGATCTGCACCGCCGCAGCCCAGATCGAGATCACACCCTCAAGCCAGGGAGCCTCGCATCACCCTTTGACCCCCGAGAGGGAGGAGTGCCTCCGCCACCGCCAGCGCACGCAGAGGCTAAGCCCGATGCCTACCACCGGCGACGACGAGGGGGAGGGAGAGGGAGGGGCGGTGACCCGGTGGCTAGGGGTGGAGCCCCTCGGTCTCCTGCATGGGGGCGACGAAGGGGAGGGGAGAGGAAGGGCTACAGAGGGAGAGGATTACTGATAATCTTAAAATTGGGGGAGAATTTTACTTCCCTGACCTCTGTACCAATTAGGGATGCATACGGCCTTTTAAGTATGAGTATTAGGATTTTTAATCTCAGTTACGCACCGAGCCTAGTCTTCAATAAATGCGTGAGTACTAGGAAAGCCTGGTCCTCAAGAATAAATAGGAACCTAGATCTGCCTCTGTGAGGATTTGAACCCAGGTGTTTGGTTTGTACATCCACTCCCCCAACCTAGGAGGGGTCCTTCTTGAGGACAGGGGAAAAGTGTTGATGAATAGTAACCTTCTTGTGGTTGTGTTTGGTCCCCCATCCCGCATTATGCTTGAGGTGCTGGATAAAAATTTTCCTACACCGACGATTGATTCTTAGATGGAAGAATGCAGAGTTTGTGTGCCCCTCTTTAATGCTTGTTATTATAGAGATCTCTCCCTTCCGAGCCTTTTGAAGTGACGCCAAGCCAACCACCCATCTTTTGAGCCTATTCCAGACGTCAAGCTCTTCCGATCTCAAAGGCCGTGACTCTTGCGCAACATAGAGACGAAGGATGATCTCCAAAGCCATATGTAATTGAACTTTCACATTGGAGAAGAGAGATTTGCTCCAAGTCTTTAGTCTGGAACTCAGTTTCTTGAGCTTGTGGTGGAGAACATGGTATGGCACGACGTGGTTGTGGTCCTCATTCCACACATCTTGGATGATTATTAAGAAGCACGGCATCTTAATATAGAAATTCTAAAACCAAAATCATTTTGTGTGATTCGGGCCATTCACATTCTCAAGAAGAAGTGGGAAGGTGTCAGATAGGGAGGGGGACAAGGCATGCAGGATGTGGGTGCCAAACTCCAAGTCCCATTCCTCATTACATAAAAAGCTATCAAGCTTGCTCAAGGTGGCCTCACTCTGCCCATTAATCCAAGTGAATCTCCTGTTTTGGAGGTAAATATGTTTTAACTCGCATGAGTTCGAAGCGTTACCGAACCGGACAATGCGGCCTCGATCAACATTCACACAATTCTTACCTCTAGCTCGATAAATCTGGTTAAAGAGGTATAATTTCTTCATTCACAAGGGTATAATTTGTTCATGCTGGTTTTACTTTTTCATGTGATAGACGTACTTTTTGTGTGTGTAGGTGATAGACATATCTAATGTTACCATATATTCACCTTCCCTATGTTTAGAAGTGCGTGCTCGCGTGGTTAGCTATTAGTATGGGATTCGTTTTATGTATTAGGGTTGTCATCACAATTTATTTATGGATTAAATTAATCAAAAAGTTACTAACTTATCAAATAGGTTTGGAATCTTTTTTTAAGCTTCTTGTGCAGCCTTCAGTTAAACTTTTTTTTAGAATGCCTTTGGTTCAACTTAAGCAGATGGAGTGGCAACATGAGAAGTTTATTTAGATGGAAAAAACCACTTCAGAATGACCATAGTGGGAGTAGTTGTCGGCGTTTTGGGACCGGGGGTGCCCAGACTTGCCTGCCCGCGGCCCGTGGCGCAGCTCCATCGGCGGCCTGGTACGGCCCAACTTCAGCAGCAGCAACTCAACACCCTCGCGAGGGGCCAAGCCTCACGAGGCGGACGACACCAAGACCACCCTAGGGGCAGCCTTGCTAGGCTGGCTCCTGAGGAGCGGAGGTATCAATGCAGGGTGCACCTCGCGAGGTTCGCGTGACGTGAGCCATGACGACCAAGGCCAGGCGGGCGCCAGCGAGCGCAGTGTACCAGTTTCCTCTTTGGTGCTAAGGAGGCAAGCGCAGGCGCGGGGTCCCAAGGCATCAGGCAAAGGTTTCCATATCGATGCAACAAGACCAAGACCACAAGGACTGTAGGGCGGAGGTCATCGCGGAGCCCACTACAGCGTCACCACCAGAGCCTTTGCACGCGAAGACTACTTTTGTCACGATAGCTTGTACTAGTTGTCTCCCTTCAAACTTGGCCGTTGTGGGATCCCTTCCCGCCTAAAATTTGGGAAGAGGACCAAGGCCAGTATAAATGGGACTTAGCCACCACCGTAAGATGGGCGGATCATTCTGACCATCCCCACACCCACCAGCTCTTCGAGCTCAAGAACACCTCACCCCCTGAGGATGTGCATCCACTGTACTAGTTCATCCTCAGCCCTTCGAGGCAATCCACCAAAAAGTTGGAGTAGGGTATTACACCGCAAGGTGGCCCGAACTAGGATAAATCTCGGTGTCTCTCGTTCTTTGGGTTCGTCCAGCTAGGTCGTGGGATCATTGAGCAGGTGGGATAGGGAGAGAGAGTTCTTCGTGCACACCCCAGAGTTCGAACCTCTCAAGGGTCTGCGGAACCCGCAATTCGACATTTGGCGCGCCAGGTAGGGGTGCACCAAAGCCTCTCTTCTGTTGATCGGCTCACCATCCCTGCGGCTCTGATGGCTAACGGCTCAAGGGTTCACGCCGAGCATTGGGCTTCCTAGCCCGCCCGGGCGGTGCCGTCCGCTCAAGAAGACTTCAACTCCGCGCTCCAGGTAGCACGGACACCGCCCAACACCGCCAGACGCGGGCGGCGCGGGTCGGTGCCGTCTGCCCTCGCACCACGGCGCACGCGCGCCACCACGCGATCTTCGGGCTATGCTGCGGCAACGGCACTGCACACCCGGCAGGAGCAGGTGAACATGTGAGCCGCACTCATCGTGCCACGAGAGCTGCTGCGGTGCAGGTTGGCGGAGAGCGGCCGCGACGCGCTGCTGGAGCGCGTCACCGAACTGCTCGATGCTGCTTATAGGGGTACGGCGCCGTTCTGCTCCTTGCCCATGTCTCAAGTTGTGGCAGAGGCGCGCACGGGGCCTAGACGGGCTCGCGCGCCTCCCAGAGCATTGGGGGGGGGGGAACCAACGACATCAGCATGTTCCCCGGCGCAACGCGTCCTACCATGACGGCGCCACCTCTAGGAGTAACAAGCACTGTCGGTCCCCTGTGAGGTCGTTGTCGGTGTCAAAATAGGCGGATCTCGGGTAGGGGGTCCCGAACTGTGTGTCTAAGGTTGATGGTAACATGAGACAGGGGACACGAAGTTTGACCCAGGTTCGGGCCCTCTTGATGGAGGTAATACCCTACGTCCTGCTTGATTGCTATTGATGAATATGAGTATTACAAGAGTTGATCTACCACGAGATCGTAATGGCTAAACCCTAGAAGTCTAGCCTGTATGACTAAGGTATTGAGTATATTATCCGGACTAAGTCCTCCAGTTTATATTGACACCGGGAGGATCTAGGGTTACACAAGGTCGGTTACAAAGAAGGGAATTTGCATATTCCGTCGCCAAGCTTGCCTTCCAGGCCAAGGAGAGTCCCATCCGGACATGGGTGTATTCTTCGGTGTTCGTATCTTCACAGCCCATCAGTCCGGCCCATAGATAACAGGCCGGACGCCCGAGGACCCCTTAGTCCAGGACTCCCTCAGTAGCCCTTGAACCTAGCTTCAATGACAAGGTATCCGGCGTGTAGTGCTCTCTTCGGCATTGCAAGGCGGGTTCCTCCTTCCGAACTCCCAAATAGTCTCCAGACGAATTGATCGTGTCCAGACCTATAACACACACCGCACACAACCGCAGAGAGAATATAATAACACATAAGTCCAATCTGCTAACAACTTTAGGAATGCGACGTCACGCCTGTCCGGTCATAAATTCGAACCATTTTTCGCCCCATGTTTCGAGCCGTGGTTGTCATTGGCACGTCTTGTCAAAGCAGATATCATGTCCCCTTATTACGGGATTCTCATCAATATGAGCGTGGGTAACCCAACCGTGCCATTTACACAGGCCTTGGGAGCAGGCAAATTTTAAGGCGAATGGGGGGCGTTCGATATTCACCGCCTTTATAAGGAGATAAGATTCCCCTTTCTTCTCCCACGCTTTCTTCCTGCCTCTCCGTTCTTGATCTCCAACGCCCAAGTCTTCATTCGCTGCCATTCAAACAAACACCCAATCATGTTTGGATCCGGAGCCGGTGGCAAATGGATGGCCTCCTCCGTTAAGAGGAAAAATATAGAGGAGCTCCGAGAGGCCAGATACCTGGCCAAGGAGATCGTTTACCGACTTCTGACCGAGGGACAGATTGTCCCCAACCCCTAGCCTCATGAGAGAGTGGTGTTCCTCACGCATTTTGTCCATAGGCTGGGATTCCCTCTCCACCCGTTTGTTCGCGGACTAATGTTTTATTATGGGCTAGATTTCCAAGATTTAGCCCCCAACTTTATTCTCAACATCTCGGCATTTATAGTCGTGTGCGGGGCCTTTCTCCCCATCCCACCTCATTTCGGCCTATGGTTGAAGACTTTCAATGTGAAGCCGAAGGTGGTGAGCGGTTAATAGGCAGAGTGCGATGGAGCTATGTCGGGTAGGATGCCCAACATCACCTAGCTCGATGGTTCTTTCATGGAAACGGTGAAGGGGTGGCAATCAGGGTGGTTCTACATCACCGAGACACGCGACGCCAACTGGAAGGCGGCCCCCGAATTCCGATCCGAAGCTCCGATGCGGCTCACCTCCTGGCAAGAGAAGGGACTATCCTGAGGTGCTCCGAACAAGCTGACAAGGCTCCAGACATGTGTCCAGAATATGATATCCAACAAGATCAAGCTTGTCAATGTGATCCAGGTCATGCTCATCCGCCGGATCCTCCCGTGCCAATGTCGGACCTGCTATTTGTGAGAATTCAATCCGGCCAAGCACCAGACGCTGCTAGAGCTCTTCGGCACAACGCACGAGGATATCTAGAAAGTGCTCTTCAAGGCCGGCGAGACACCACCACCTACAACCGAGGATCTTGGGCTTAGCTCAAAGCGCCAAGCCAATTCAGTAAGCTCTTTCACGCTCTCAAGGCATAATCTTTACTAGCGTATTGTGAGAAAGAAGTCTAAGCTCTCCTGTCAATCTTTTATTAGGCTTGGACCGACATAGGGAGGCGGATTAACTGTCCAGCCCCGCTACCCGAAGACAAAGAGACCCCACTCCTGACAAAGATGTTGTTCCCGGCGCCTTATGAAGTGCGAGAGAAAAAGACCAAGAAGGCAGCCAAGGGGACCAGGAGTGGCCTTCGTCGAAAGGATACTTCGGACCTGTCATCCAAAGACGAGACTGACCCTCCGGTCGCCGAAGATGACGACGAGGAGGAGGAAGAAAACAACTCCCCCTGAGGGGGAGGAAGAAAAGGGTAGCCTCCACGAACCTAGAGGTGAAGGCACCCAAGAGGGGGAAGGGCTCCCTCGCGGAGAACTCCACGTGGGATGTTGATAGCAGTCTGGAATGAATGCCCCGGACCAAGCCTCCGGCCGCTCGTAAGTACCAAAGACCTTATGCTCATCCAAATGTACGGCCCTTCCCCTTTGCCATATTAACATGTTAAATTTATGCTATTGCAGTCCGGCCCGCGATAGTTCTCCGCAATCCTCGACAGAGGGCTCGCTGGACTCAAAGGAGATGGCTAGCATGTCGCCACCACCTACTCACTCTACCTCGCCCAAAGGCGATGACGAGATGGTGTCCCAAAGGGCCTTTCCCGACCAAGGGGAGGCTCCGGAAATCATCAGGGTGGCGCCCAAGGATGACTCCACGGCCGCCGGACACATGGGGGAAGATGGCCCCATGGGGACTGATGGTGGGGGCCGAGTTCCATTTGGCCCCTAGCCGGATATCGTTCCAGAGACCTGTGCGGCTCCGGAGTCCGGCGAATGGCCTTCCCTGAAAGGAGGGGTGTGCCTATTCCGCTGGTGACCTCCGTCCGACCAGAGGCGCCGGATGATCTGCTGGAGACACTACGAGGTGCTTCTATTGTAGATGAACACCGCATGGGTACGGTGATCAAAAAGGTTCAGTCTGCCAAAATCGGGCTGACCGAAGACTGCACTAGCCTTTTAACAGGCTTTGAGGTAATAATAACTGTACAAAGAATATCACAGCGTAGACAGTAGCCCCTGATGCTCTATTCGGTGTTCGGAAAGAAAAGCCAAACAGAGGATCAAAACCATTTTCGTAGGAGTCTAATATATGATGTCTATGAAAATAAGCAAGCGCCGTTGCTGGCTGCTGCCGCTCATACTGCGGAAGTCTCCGAACCGAAGCGGATCCTGGAGCGGGCCGAGGAAGAGCTCAGCCTTGTGAAGAAGCAGCTGGAGGACAGCCAAGGTATGCAGTAATCTGTGTGTGTAGGTTAGGAAGGATGAATACTTCGTGCTGACTAAAGTGTCATGGACTATGCTAGGGGCCACAACCGAGGTGGCGGCCCTCAAGAAGGCATTAGCCGAGGCCGAGGACAAAGCGGCCAAGGAACACCTTGTACGCGAAAAGCATGAGGCCCGGTTCAGCGAGGTTTAGCAAGAGCTTAAGGATGCCGTCAAGAAGGACTCCTTGGAGTATGATTCGAAGACGCATGCATCTGAACTTGCGAAGACCCGCTAGAGCGCACAAGAAGCTCGAGCTGAGGTCTAGAGCGCCCTTCAGGAACTCCAAGCGGCTAAGAAGATTGCGTCGGGTAAGGCTTTCATTATGCAAGGCAAGTCTGTGAAAGAGACGCTCCTTTTACTTACCCAAATTCGGTGCTCTACAGGGGTGTTTACGGATTTTCCGCGCAGCATATCCGATGCTGCCGAATTCTATCGAACTGAGGAAGGGAGTTCGACGGAGAAGCTGTTCTGGTCTCAATATCTTGGGCCAGAACATCCGGTATCCTTCAGCGACCAGACGGAGAAGCTGTAAAGCCCCTGGCAAACATCAAAACGTACCAACATGTACGGGTGCTACCTGATGGATTTATCCACAGGGAAACTGAAAAAAAGGAAAAGGAAAAAGGAAACAGAAAAGATGTTAAGGTAAGAAGCTAGGGTCCTACAGCTCCAGCTACAAACTATTTTCATTGTAATGTAATTAGTATGGCAAGGCGCATGGATACAAGTAGTGCAATAAGCAACATGCTATTTAACATGCCGGAACCTGGGGAGAGCTGCATGTGGTTCCTGGAGAACAGATAGAGTTATCGTTAACGGAATCACCTAAAAGTCCATGTATGTCTGCGCTCCTCGCCATCCTGGTGTATTTATCCTTCGAGAGGACCGATAACCAGACCACCCGACGGGGCCTGTAGGAATAAAACCTGAAATAAAACAAGCAAAAGTGAAAGTATGTGTGTATCCGATGTCGGTTGAGCCGTGGCGTGGATCACAAGCTAGTTATGCCTCCGTAGTTATGTATGCGCGGCACGCAGGCCACCGCTTGATCGGGACTGAGACGGAGGCCGGATTGCTAGTCGAGCTCCTTGACGAGCCGAGCTCTCCTGCTACAGAGTAGTCTGGACCCTCTTAAGGGTGTACGAGGGCTTGGCAGCCGAATAAAGGTTCTGCTTGAGAAGGCCGCTTTGTACTTCTGCTGCTAGGGCAGCTGTGTGCTCTTTTGCACAGAGAGAGCGTTTTGTATTGCCATTGACTGATATGACGCCGCGTGGGCCGCGCATCTTGAACTTGAGATAAGCATAGTGTAGCACTATGTTGAATCGAGCAAATGCAGTTCGTCCCGAGCAGTGCATGAGAGCCGCTACGGAATGGAACGATATCGAAGACTAACTTCTCGCTTTGGAAGTTGTCCGGAGATCTGAAGACAACCTCTAATGTGATTGAGCCCGTACAACGGGCCTCTACGCCTGGAAAGACTCCTTTAAAGTTAGTCTTTGTAGGCTTGATCCTTGATGGGTTAGTGCCCATTTTTCGCACTATATCCCGATAAAGCAAATTGAGGCTGCTACCGTCGTCCGTGAGGACATGAGTCAGGTGGAACCCATCAATTATCGGGTCTAAGACCAGTGCTGCTGAGCCTCCGTGACGGATACTGGTCGGGTGATCCCGGCGATCAAAAGTGATCGGGCATGATGACCATGGATTGAATTTTGGGGCGACTAGCTCTATCGTGTAGATGTCCCTGAGCGCATGCTTGCGCTCCCTCTTGGGGATGTGGGTAGCATATATCATGTTCACCATTTTGACCTGAGGGGAAACTTCTTCTGTCCCCCTGTGTTCGGTTGTCATGGCTCTTCGTCATCGTCCTCGCTTTGCAATCCCTTTTCCCTGTTCTTGGTGTTTAATTTTCCAGCCTGTTTGAAAACCCAACACTCTCTATATGTATGATTAGGAGGCTTGTCGGGGGTGCCGTGAATCTGGCACGGACGATCAAGTATGCGGTCCAAGCTGAATGGGCCCGAATTGTTCTTTTGGAATGGCTTCTTCTGCTGACCGGACTTAGAGCCGCTAAATCCGGCGTTAACCTCCGTATCATCGGTGTTGTCATTGTTGTTTCGGCGCTTGTATCTATTGCGTCGAGACTTGTCTTTGTTGCTTTTAACTTCAGGGGTGCCGGTGTCGCTTGCATTGTTTTTGCTACGGACCAATCGATTATCGTCTAACAATTTGAAATTAATCTAATTCATCTAGCTAAAACTAACATTTCCAAAATTTCTAACATTTCTATATAACTAACATTTCTATAACATTTGTATAAAAACAGAAAAAAAAACCTTTGACATTATATATACTATAACTAACATTTCTATATAATATTTGACATTAATCTAATCTAATTAATTAATTCATCTAAAACTTTTGTATGAAAAAAAGAAAAAACTAAAAACTAAAAACAGAAAAATTGTGTGTGTGTGTGTGCGCGTGTAGTGTGTGTGTGTGTGTGTGCGTGCGCGCGTGTGTGTGTGCGCTACGGCCGGCGTCGGCGCGCGGTGGCTTTGATCGATTGGAGGGACGAGAGGGGCCAGGGGAGGGGCTCACAGCGCGCGCGAGCGAGGTCAATCCAAGGCGACGGCGGCGAGGCGAGGGGACGGCGACGGGCCGGTGCGGCGACCGGGACAGGCCGGCGACGGGGGCGCTGCGGAGTCGACGGGGACGACGCGACGAGGACGGGGCGTCGCGGAGTCGACGGGGACGGCGCGACAGGGGCGGCGACGGCGCGGGACGGGGCGGCGGCAGAGAGAAGTGGGAGATGAGAAACTGAAATTTTTCGAAGTGTTTTCTTATAAAGGGGACACCTTTAGTACCGGTTGGAGCCACCAACCAGTACTAAAGGTCTGTTTTGGCCAGGCCAAGCGGCGGGAAGCGCACCCCTTTAGTACCGGTTGGAGCCACCAACCGATACTAAAGGTGGTGCGCTGGCGTAGATGCAGTGCGGCAAGTTTAGTCCCACCTCTCTAGCCGAGGGGTGCCCGCACTGGTTTATAAGCCCCAGTGCGGTAGCTCTCTCGAGCTCCTCTCTTAAGCAGGCCTTCCGGGCCTACGTCTGCTGCTATGCCCTGATGGGCCTATTGGGCTAGCGGGCCTACATCCTGGCCCAATTACAATTTTGGTTTCTAGTCGTATGCAGGCCGTTGTGGCCCAGTAGGTGGGCTTTTTTCATTTAGTTTTTTCTTTTCTGTTTTATTTATTTTTAGTTGTTTTTTGCTGTATTTAGAGTTTCTTTGTGAATATTTTTGCTTTAGGTACAAAAATTAGAAACTTTCTGTTAGTGTTGGTAGTTTTCAAATTTGAATAGTTTAAATTTTGAATTATTTGAAATTTGTGTGAATCACTAGTTTATGAATAACTTAACTTTAAAAATACATTTTTCAGTGATTCTTTTTTATTATGTTTAATATTAGTGTGTTTTATCATTATATTCAATTTAGCTAAAAAATAGTAAAGGCATGAAAGAATTTGTTTGCACATAAAATTTCTTCGCGTTTCAAATGCCAAAACACATAACTACCCTAACTATTACAGAGATTCCCTCCTAGATGTGAAACACAGAAGAAAGTGATGATAGTGAAGCCGATCACATCCCAGATCTTTGGGTGTGAAACTTTTCCTTCGCGCGTGTCCCTTTGCGCCGTAACCATGGAAAATCTTCATCATTTAACGGGATGCTCGGGTCAATATTCACTGTGAATGGAGCAATTTCATCAAACTTTTCATAATCTCCTGACATGTCTGTCTTGTCATCCACTCCCATGATGTTTCTCTTCCCATAAAGAACTATGTGCCGCTTTGGCTCATCGTACGATGCATTCGCTTCCTTATCTTTTCTTTTTCTCGGCTTGGTAGACATGTCCTTCACATAGAAAACCTGTGCCACATCATTGGCTAGGACGAATGGTTCGTCCGCATACGCAAGATTGTTGAGATCCACTATTGTCATTCCGTACTGCGGGTCTTCTGTTACCCCGCCTCGTGTCATATTGACCCATTTGCACCAAAACAAAGGGACCTTCAAACCACGTCGATAGTCAAGTTCCCATATGTCCTGTATATTAATATGTTTCATTTCCCATCTTGGTTTCTGCATCAAAGAGGACACCACTGTTTTGGTTGGTACTCTTCTTATCTTGGGCGATCGTGTAAAATGTATTACCATTTATCTCGTACCCTTTGAAAGTCATTATATTCGAAGATGGTAACTGGGACAGCAAGTACAGGTCATCTTCAATAGAGGCGTCATGCATGGTATGTGTCTGCAACCAGCTGGCGAAACTCCTGGTTTGTTCACATGTAATCCAGTCATCAGACCGCTCCGGGTGTTTGGAGCGTAGCAAATTCTTGTGTTCATCCATATACGGAGCCACCAAGGCGGAATTCTGTAGAACTGTGTAGTGTTCTTCAGTGAGAGAATGTCCGTCCATACATATTATTTGTTTGCCCCCTAGCGTGCCTTTTCCATCCTGTCTGCCCCTTATGCCGTGATTCAGGAACACCAATCGGCTTAAGGTCAGGAATAAAGTCAACACAAAACTCAATGACCTCCTCATTTTCATGGCCCTTGGAGATGCTTCCTTCTAGCCTAGCACGGTTATGAACATATTTCTTTAAGACTCCCATGAACCTCTCAAAGGGGAACATATTGTGTAGAAATACAAGACCCAAAACGTTAATCTCTTCACATAGGTGAACTAGGACGTGCATCATGATGTTGAAGGAGGATGGTGGGAACACCAACTCGAAACCGACAAGACATTGCACCAAATCATTCTCTAACCTTGGTATGATTTCTGGATCGATTACCTTCTGAGAGATTGCATTGAGGAATGCACATAGCTTCACAATGGCTAATCGAACGTTTTCCGGTAGAAGCCCCCTCAATGCAACCGGAAGCAGTTGCGTCATAATCACGGGGGAGTCATGAGACTTTAGGTTCTGGAACTTTTTCTCTACCATGTTTATTATTCCCTTTATATTCGACGAGAAGCCAGACGGTACCTTAATACTGAGCAGGCATTCAAAGAAGATTTCCTTCTCTTCTTTAGTAAGAGCGTAGCTTGCATGACCCTGATGTATGCCGTCTTTTCCGTGCATATGTTGCTGGTCCTCCCGTGCCTCAGGTGTATCTTTTGTCTTCCCATACACACCCAAGAAGCCAAGTAGGGTCACACAAAGATTCTTCATCACGTGCATCACGTCGATTGCGGAGCAGACCTCTAGGTCTTTCCAATAGGGCAGGTCCCAAAATATAGATTTCTTCTTCCACATGGGTGCGCATCCATCAGCGTCATTCGGAACAGGTTGTCCACCAGGACCCTTTCCAAAGACCACCTTCAAATCCTTGAGAATATCATATACATCAGAACCAGTACGGTGGCGAGGCTTCGTCCAGTGATCCGCCTCACCTTTGAAATTCTTGCCTTTCTTTCTTACGGGATGCCTGCTCGGAAGAAATCGACGATGTCCCAGGTACACATTCTTCTTACAATTAGCCAAATATATACTGTCGGTATCGTCCAAACAGTGCGTGCATGCGCGGTATCCCTTGTTTGTCTGTCCTGAAAGGTTACTGAGAGCAGGCCAATCATTGATGGTCACGAACAGCAACGCCTTTAGGTCAAATTCTTCCCCCATGTGCTCATCCAACGCACATACACCTGTTCCATTCCACAGTTGTAAGAGTTCTTCAACTAATGGCCTTAGGTACACATCAATGTCGTTGCCGGGTTGCTTAGGGCCTTGGATGTGCACTGACACCATAATGAACTTCCTCTTCATGCACAACCAAGGAGGAAGGTTATACAAACATAGAGTCACAGGCCAGGTGCTATGGTTGCTGCTCTGCTCCCCAAAAGGATTAATGCCATCTGCGCTTAGACCAAACCATACGTTCCTCGCGTCATCTGCAAACTCCTTCCCGTACTTTCTTTCGATTTTTCGCCACTGCGACCCATCAGCGGGTACTCTCAACTTTCTGTCTTTCTTACGGTCTTCTCTATGCCATCGCATCGCCTTGGCATGCTCTTTGTTTTGGAACAAACGTTTCAACCATGGTATTATAGGAGCATACCACATCACCTTGGGAGGAATCTTCTTCCTGGGGCGCTCTACCTCGACATCACCAGGGTCATCGCGGCTGATCTTATAGCGCAATGCACCACATACTGGGCAAGCGTTCAAATCCTCGTACTCACCGTGGTAGAGGATGCAATCATTAGGGCATGCATGTATCTTCTGCACCTCTAACCCTAGAGGGTAGACAACCTTCTCTACTTCGTACGTACTCTTAGGCAATTCGTTGTCCTTTGGAAGCATATTCTTTATCATTACCAGCAACTTTCCAAATCCCTTGTCAGATACACCATTCTCTGCCTTCCATTGTAGCAATTCCAGTGTGGTGCCTAGCTTTTTCTTGTCACCTACGCAATTCGGGTACAACAAGTTTTTGTGATCCTCTAACATGAGCTGCAACTTCTTCTTCTCCAAATCACTTGCGCAGTTTCTCTTTGCATCGGCAATGGCCCGACCTAGATCATCAACGGGCTCATCCGATGCCTCTTCTTCAGCTTCTTCCCGCATTGCCGGCTCAACTTCTTCCCGCATTACCGGCTCAGCTTCTTCCCTCATTGTTGTATCATCGTATTCAGGGAACCCATGGCCAGGATAGCTGTCGTCGTCCTCTTCTTCTTCATTGTCTTCCATCATAACCCCTCTTTCTCCATGCTTGGTCCAAACATTATAGTGGGGCATGAAACCGGACTCAAACAGGTGGACGTGAATGGTTCTTGACGAAGAGTAATTGTGACCATTCTTACAGCCAGCACATGGACAAGGCATAAAACCATTCGCCCGCTTGTTTGCCTCAGCCGCAAGCAGAAAAGTACGCACGCCATTAATGAACTCGGGAGAGCATCGGTCATCGTACATCCATTGCCGGCTCATCTTCAATACACAGCACCGAAAACACCAAATTAATACAATACATAAAGTTCATACATAAAGATCATACAACACTTAAATGCAACAAACAAATAACGCCCTAGCTAAAGAATTTAAATGCAACAACAAATGCGATCAAGATCGCAACTAGGTAATAATTGATCCAACAGCATAATGATACCAAGCCTCACTATGAATGGCATATTTTCTAATCTTTCTAATCTTCAAGCACATTTTCTCCATCTTAATATTGTGATCATCGACGACATCAGCAACATGCAACTCCAATTCCATCTTCTCCCCCTCAATTCTTTTCAATTTTTCCTTCAAATCCTCGTATTCTCTTTCAACTAAATTTAACCTCTCGACAATAGGGTCGGTTGGAATTTCCGGTTCAACTACCTCCTACATACAAATATCTATGTCAACTTGATGGGCATAATTTGTCATAAACACGAAATTCAATGAATAGTTTTAAAAGAGAATATACCACATCCGAATCATAACCCGGACGATGGTATATTCTCTTTTTCTACTAGTGATGCACAGCTTTTTCATGGTTTCTTTTATCAGCGTTGGATGAGGCCGGTTATAAGCTGCAGTGCAAATGGCTCGTTGGGATCCAGAATACAGCTGTTCTATCAAAGTATAGGCCGCTTTAAGCTTCATCCGCATGTCGGAGCCCAGATGACTAATGTGGGTCCCTGTCATGGTAAAGCATCAGTAAACCGGCCATTGATAAGATATTGTGAATTGGAAAAACTTCGTATGAGGATACTCACCAAATACAGCAGAGGTCATGGCATTAATCTGCTGTTTTAAGCCGGTCAGTTCTTCAACCACCGGCTTCAGGGCTGCTTCTGCGTCTTCGGCCTTCTTTGTTAAGCCGGCCTTCTTTGTATCCCAATCTGCACGTTCTTTATTAAAGGTTTCCTTCAGCTTCTCCATGGCTGCTAAGGCATTAGTCAGTTCTTCCTTGGCTTTGGAAGCTTCCGCTTGCTGAGATTTAATGTTCTCCTGAAGGTCGGCAGTTTGAGCATCCTTCTTACTCAGCTCGACCTACAAAGGCAAGATAAATCATCAATGGGATATCTATATTTGAAGTACCAAGAGTATAACAAGTTATGCACTTTGTACTTGAGGGCTAATGCCTATTTGCTCTATTATCAGAAATTTTTGCAAGTCCCAAGTACAATACACGCATTATCCTTGATACTTGGGGGCTAATGTACATCTGTTCAAAGTTGCAGTATTGATTAAAGACCTGGTTTACCTTGCAAAGATAAACCGGCCCTTGGGGACTATACATGCGAAAAGTATAGGCAAACAATGATCAAGTACCAGTTTATTTTAAAGATTACTGGATATGTGAAAGATAAGCATGCAAGGTCAAGATATTACAAAGTCCTGATTTATGATTGCCATCCTAAACCGGCCCTTGGGGGCTACTAGAGTTGATCCTTACAAATTGGATTTAAGAAAGGACAAGCAATGACAGTACCTCATAGCGCTCCTTCATCAGATTCACTAAACCGGCTTCATAATCATGGTTTGAGTGCAGACGGTTGAGAAAGCCAGAATGGAGTTCTTGAGCACTGAGGTGGGCATAGCTTGTTAAATCGGTGCTCCATTTTCCTTTTTCCATTGCAGCACGTTCTTCTTTAGCGCTATGTTTGGATAAAGCAACAGGGTTGCCAGGAGAGGTATGACCAATGCAGTGATGACAACATCATCTTCCTTGTTACCAGTAGTCTGTGTTGGAGTTGTTGGGATATCAGTAGCCTTCGCTGGACTGGGCAGTTCATCGTCATTATGGACCGGGCTCATCGGTTTGTCGGCAAGGTCTGCTACTTCAGCTTCTGTTTGATCATTCAAATCATGATCCGGAGGGGGTAGTTCATGAAAAACAGTGTCTACATGGGGATCTTCCGGTTCAGCGGTTTGCTCCGATTCAACAACCAATTCTTCATACGGATTATTCACCCGAGTTTTCTTGATGGGTCTAGCTTTGGCTCTGAAAAGGAAAAGAGGCAAGGATGAAAACAACATGCAAATACAAAGCGTCAACAGATTCAGTTACAACTTACCCAGAAACGGTCTTAAGGGGAGGGAGTTGTGTCGCTATTGACTTGCCAGAGGATGAAGGAGGGGTCACCTGATAATTTGAATCGGACGGATTAAGATGTTGTCGGAAATAGCCGGCCTTGGGATAAGAAGTGTCAGAAGTGGGTGAGACCTCAGGTCAGCGTTTTCGGACCGGGGTATTTGGTAAACCAGTCGAAGTGACCGTTTGGCCGCTGTGTCGGGTTGTGCGGCGAGCCTCGTGCTGCTGCTTCTTCAAAATAAATGTTGGATCCAAGTGAGCAAGAGGGTGAGAAAAGCTTACTTTCCGGACTGCTTGACGGATTTTTTGTGTTGGCAGAGGATCTGAACCGAAGGAAAGGATAATTACCTCTGCATCATCAGCTTGGCTGCCTTCAACATCCTCTTGATAAATATCATATTAATGAGATGCATGAAAAGTGAACCAAGTGAATCAAGTTCTACCTCTGCTTCTGGTTCATCCGGGTCATCATCCAGCTCTAAACCGATGCATTCAGGTGCCTTCCTCTTTGTGGTTTTCTTGACGGCTTTCGTCTTAGGACGAGAAGGTTTTACCGCTTTCTGTTGAGGTTTCTTTTTTCAGAATGGATCATCACCCTATTTAAAAATGGGCAGAGGGTATTCAAAGATTGCACAGTCCAAAAATATCAGGTTTAAAGCGAAAGTATAGATGATACTTACAGCGGGCGGTTTGTTTTGCGTGTAAAAGGGGCTTAACCCGGTCTTGCTACAGACAGTTTCTGGTTCATTCAAAATTTTCTTGACAGATTCAGTGACTTCCTCATCTGTTAGCTGAATATTGATATGATGTTGAGAGTCTTGTACATCACCAGTGTACTCGCACATTAAACCGGCGCGGTGACTTAACGGCAGGTTACTCCAAGATATCCAGCAACGGATGAAGTCCACACCTGTTAAACCATTGGCCATAAAGGCTCTAAGCTTGGCGAGTTGAGGGGCGTACGAGGCCCGTTCCTGGGCACTTAGTCGTTGCAGAAGTGGATGAGTATTAGCAAGCCGGTGAACATGATAACCCGGCAGAGGGTTCTCATCTTTAGGAGAGGTGTATCTGCAATAGGACCAAGTTTGATTCCACTCTTTTCGGTGGCTGTGAAGTTTGGCATGAGGAAACTCAACCTCTTTCCTTTTCTGAATAGAGACGCCGCCAAGTTCAGTATTGGGTCCATCTACAAAATCAGTGCGACGGTTTAAATGGAAGAAATCCCGGAACAGCTCGACAGTTGGTTCTTCTTGTAGGGACGCTTCACAAAAAACTTGAAAGTTGCATATATTGGATACCGAGTTGGGTCCAATGTCTTGAGGGTGGAGCTGAAAGCTGGCAAGTACATCTCAGAAAAATTTAGATCCGGGCGGTTTGAAGCCCCGGCCAATATGATCAACAAACACCACTACTTCACCCTGTTTGGGGGTAGGAGGGTTTTTCGGGCCAGGAACTCGCCACCGGATATCATTCTTCTTCGGTAAAGTACCAATCTTGATCATTCCATTAAGTTGCTCCTCAGTAACTCAGGAAGGGACCCAGTTACAGGAATAGAACTGTTTGGCCATTGCAAGTGAAGAGCTGGGAAGAACATAATACCGATTTATGATTCATTAATGATGATGCATAAGGTACAACAGGTTGAGGGAAAAGGAATCCAAGCATGTGAAATTGATAAATCGGAGGAAGTTATAAACCGCCTACGGCAGAGTGTTTATGAGTGGTAAAGTAATGGAAAGAAGCAGAGGTATGTGCATATTATTAAACTGGAGTATAAATGAATCGGTGGTTTAGAAGGGGACTAATGGTACCTGCCAGATTATCATACTTCAAAAAGTTAAACCGCATATATTGGTGTGAGGAGTACAGATCTAAAAATATCTAAGTGAGGGAAACAGGTTTCACAGATTTATATGGTGATTTCAGATCTAAGGGGTGACAGAAAACTGGAATATATTCAAACTTCAGGTGTTTAACTAGTTCGTCGGAATCGGAAGAGTTGTTGTCTATGTAAAGGAGTGATCTAATAAGGAAGAATGAGATTGTGGCTATGGTCGCGCAAGGGCTAAAGCAGATCTAAGACTAGCCTACGATGCTACCAAGAAGGACAAGGAAGAACAGCTCTAGAACTCCGATGGATACAAACCCTAATGGCGAAGATCTAGGGTGGAAAGAGAGAGGGCTCACAAGTGTTATAGGAACGAAGGAGTTGCGCTGCACTTGTCTGGTCTAGTTAGGTTGAGGCAGCGGCCGACGATGAGGCGGGGGCAAAGCTCGACGACGGCGGCAACGCTCGGGTGCAGGGACGTCGCGAGGAGGAAGAAGAGACGAAGAGGAAGCAGAGGAAAAAGAAAAAGGGGCCTTAGCCCTATTTATAAGGCGAAAAGATAAGCGACGGGCGCGGGAATCGAGGAGCTCAAAAATGGATATTTAATAAAATTGCCGCCTTGATGGTTGGATGCTCATTAATAAAAGGCATCTTTAGCTTTAATGAATAGATGACATCACGACGGTTTACTACAAATCCGGAGGATGATGTCAGGGCGGTTTACAAGATTCGTGCGTAGGTGCAAGGGCAAGAATTTTTCTAAGTGTTGAAGAGTGACATGTACAAGTTCAAATCAATCTGGGGCCTAATGTTGGGGATATTACTACTGGATGTAAACCGGCCAAGAGTAGCTGGGTTAACTCTATGAGGATTAGGAGCCCAGGAAGACAAGGGTTGGTGGCGCTTTATGAAGGCCCAAGGCCCAAAGGCGGGTTAAGGCCTGTAGATATAAATCGACTTTCTCATGTAACTTGTATTGTAAGATAGTAAGGATAGAGACCGAGATGGACACATTGATGATCCGGCCTCGGGAATCTGTAAACAGACGGGCGTCAACCTATGTATATAAAGGGATGACCCGGCGGCAGTTTAGGGACAACACACAACAACTCGAGAGCCATGCAAAGCGGATTCGCTCCCTGGTCATCGAAACCCCAGCAATTCCATCACAACTAGATGTAGGCTTTTACCTTCATCGTAAGGGGCCGAACTAGTATAAAACTCTCGTGTCCCTTGTCCAGTTTAACCCCTTTAAACTAACTCATAGCGATGGCTCCACGACTAAGTCCTTTCACGAGGACATCTGCCATTACAAAACCGCAACAAAGTCCTCCCAGCTGCCGATGGAATTTTCAGGCAGACTGCTTAGCGAATGCCGAGCTGGCCCTTTGAGTTTTAGAGGGAGGTATTTTATGGCATGGAGGTCATCTCCACGGGCCATATGGATGTGGAGAATGAAGTCCTCGATCCACACCGCGGGGTCCATGGTTCCATCGTATGATTCTATGTTCACGGGCTTGAATCCTTCGGGGAATTCGTGATCCAGGACCTCATCAGTGAAGCAATGAGGGTGTGCGGGGCCTCTATATCGGGCTGTATTGTGACACAGCTCTAATAGAGTCCGTCTGCGGTGTTTGGCCCCCACATGACTGGGTTTGTCACATCCGAATAGGTTGTCGTGGTCGCATGTCGAGGCGCGTCCTCGCGTTTCGTAGATTAATCTTGTATGTCCTGCTTTATTGTTCAGGTTCTATCGTAGGTCATATGTATGGCTGTGGGCTAATTTACCTCTGCCTGAGTGATGAGGCGGGGCGGGCTGGTGTTCGGCATGAGTTGCCGTTCTGTCCCGACCACGTGGTGGTCGGTCGGCCGTATTGTGCGATGGTGGTATGTACTCCGGCGCCTCCTCATCGAACTGAGGTAGCAATTTGCGTTTTGGGTAGCTTTTGGTTGGGCACTTGAGGCTGTATTCTTTGGCTTCTAGGACATTAGTCCATTTATCATTGAGCAGGTCTTGGTCAGCTTGAAGTTGCTGCTGCTTCTTTTTCAGGCTCCTTGCCATGGCTATTAGCTGGCACTTGAAGCGCTCCTGCTCGAGAGGTTCCTCGGGCATGATGAAATCTTCGGTGCCGAGGCTTGCCTCATCTTAGGAGAGCGGAAGGTAATTATTGTCCTCTGAATCTTCATGCATGGCTTGTTTAACAGGGCTAACCTGCTCTTCTTCCCATTCATCTTGTTCATTTGCTTTATCGATGGGGTCTTCATTGTCTTCGGCACCTTCCGGACTACACCCTCCTGTGCCGGTATTGATGTCTTTACTGCGGCGTGACTTAGAGCGGCGCCGCTGACGACGGTGCTTTGAATGTATTTCGGAAGGTTTATCCTTGATTGGGTCTTCCTTATTGTCGCCGCTGTGCTCCTTTGGTGCATCCACCATGTATACGTCATACGAGGAAGTAGCCGTCCAGCGTCCGGTGAACGGCGGGTTCTGGGCCTCCTCTTCTCTGGCATCGTTGTACATACCATCAATGTCCTCAGAGTCGTAATCAAGTTCGTCGATCAAATACTCGATCGTGGCTATAAAGTGGGTGGCGGGTGGGACTTAAAATTCTCCATCGTCAGCCCCTAGTTCGAGCCGGATATAGTTCAGCTGTGGGTCCTCCGCCAAGGACAGGTTTTTTAATGAGTTCAGCACATCGCCCAAAGGTGGGTGCTGGAAGATGTCTGTGGCGCTGAATTTGAAGATCGATAAACGATCAAGCTCGGCGTTCACGGGTTCGCATGGTTCGGAAACTGCGGCCGGACACGAGTCCGGCGTTCCGGTGGCATAGGCCTCGTGTGAGACCAGGTCCATGTATGGCTCCAACGCCGTGGAATCTGCGGCCTACGAGGTGGGATTAATCCTTCCGTCTATGGATGCCACGGCCTGCTCCGGCTCTAGGGCCAGAGCGGTTACAGGAGGGATCTCCTGGATGCGGCCCGATGACAGATTTAGGTCATGATCATCGGGGTGACCGGGAGCGGCCACCGTGGTATCGAATACGGCAAAGATCAAGTCTCCACGAATGTCCGCGACGTAGTTTAAGCTTCCGAATCTGACCTGATGGCCAGGGGAGTAGCTTTCGATCTGCTCCAGATGGCCAAACGAGTTGGTCCGCAGTGCGAAGCCGCCGAACACGAAGATCTGCCCGGGGAGGAAAGTTTCTCCGTAGACAGCATCATTATAGATGATTGAAGGGACCATCAAACCTTTTAGCGACAGCATAGAGGAACTCTCAATGAAAGCACCAATGTCGGTGTCAAAACCGGCGGATCTCGGGTAGGGGGTCCCGAACTGTGCGTCTAAGGTTGATGGTAACAGGAGACAGGGGACACGAAGTTTTACCCAGGTTCGGGCCCTCTTGATGGAGGTAATACCCTACGTCCTTCTTGATTGATATTGATGAATATGAGTATTACAAGAGTTGATCTACCACAAGATGGTAATGGCTAAACCCTAGAAGTCTAGCGTGTATGACCAAGGTATTGAGTATATCCTATCTGGACTAAGTCCTTCGGTTTATATAGACACCGGGAGGATCTAGGGTTACACAAGGTCGGTTACAAAGAAGGGAATTTGCATATTTCGTCGCCAAGCTTGCCTTCCACACCAAGGAGAGTCCCATCTGGACATGGGTGTAGTCTTCGGTCTTCGTATCTTCACAGCACATCAGTCCGGCCCATAGATAACAGGTCGAACGCCCGAGGACCCCTTAGTCCAGGACTCCCTTAGTCCTGCCGGGATGCAGCCCAGTGCCCACTAAGGCCAGGCGCCGCGGCCAGTGGCCCAAGGCGTGGGACTCCCAAGCGATGACTCTGGCGTGGCGGCCACGGATGCCTACATGCCCTGCATGATAGATCTGGAGTACACACCAAGAGAAGGCCCCAGCTCATTCCCCGAGCCAGGATGGGAAGGCGGAACGCCCGAGACTGGGGTCTTCCACGAGCTGCCTACAGGCTTCACCGACCCCTTCAGCGACGACGGCAGTACGGTACAACCGGTTACTCAGGGGCATGCTTAGGCTAACCTTGGGTTGTAGGTGAACCAGGTCGCAGCAGCGGCCGGGGTCCCCGGGTCGGTGACCCCCCTCCCGGCAAGAGTGGCGCACTGGGGGCTGCGTGGGAGGGGGCAGGAGCCAGGGCCTCCCCCGCGCTGCGCGGAGCAAGGCGCTACATGGAGGTAGGTCCTCTGCTGGGGGAGGCGTCGGCCAGCCCTTTCCCCCTAGCAGAGGGATCGTGGTCTCCGAGGGCGCCCCTAGCGTCCCTCTTGCCCCTTGGTCTCATCCTGGTTTTCGGACGCCCCAATGGTGGTCGGGGGTGACGCAGGGCGGTGCCCTTTCCTGGCAATATGAAGCAAGGCTCGCGCATGTGAAGGTCTCCACTAGTGACACTCCCACGTAATAATGAGTGGGGTTGTACACACCCTGGAGTCTCTAGAGCACCGCACCTCGACCTCGAGGGCTCCCGCCCATGTCCAAGTGGAAGCACCATGCTCCGTGTTGGCCGTCGACACTGTCCACCAATGACTATGCTCACATCCAGTTAAAGCACATAGCTCCGCGCTGGTGGGATGATAAGAAGACTTGCTAGGTGCCCGACGTAGCCGTTTGCTTTTGACCCCTTTTTTGTAGCTCGATTCACCGCCTTTTGGACTGAGACTTGAATTTTTTTTGTCATCTAAAGTTGGGGGGAGTGTTTCTCAGGTTTCTGCCGGTTTTATTGCGTTTTGGTTGTGTGCCTTGTTTTTAAGGCTCACACCCCCGACCCTCCGACTCGGGGACTGGTCGACAGACCGCGCCAGGCTTGTATGGACAACCTGGGTAGGACCCCCTCGGGGAAAGAGTGTACACGCCACAAGATTGCCACGTACGCATCCTGCCACGGTCAGCAGGGCGCTCCTGGCGTGGCCCTCTCGGACGGATCCGCTGGCTCCTTAGGAGGCCCAGAGCCCGCGAGCTCCTGAGGGCTCGCCTTGGGAGAAAGGCACGCCAACAACCTCAGAACCCTCTCAAGGTCTGCTAGGATCGAGATAAGTCACAACGACAACCCTGCTCAGGGGCTCACAAGCTCGCAAAAGCGCGTTTCCGGTCCGGCTTAAAAAACAGAACATTAATTTACATACACGAGGGGCTCCCCATCCAAAATGCTCTCACGGCCTGCGGGGCCATGTCCAAATCTTTGCATGCAGGTTCAAGTGAAGGAATGCGGGCTTAACTAGACGTGCTGCTCGCAGCGTCGCCCTGGTCGCTCTCGTACGCGCCGCTAGCGCTATCGCTAGAGTCGTCTTCGCCGTCGTCGACCGCGCCATCTTCGTCCGCCGCGACCACCACTGCGTCGTCCTCAGTGGCGAAGGCCCTGACCAAAGCGTCCACGTGATTGTCCACCTAGTGTGACAGGTTGTCCCGGATAGCCCCAGGCACTGGGGCTATGGCGGCGTCAAAGTCAAAGTGGGGGTCGAGGTTCTGAAGATGACTAAAGACATGTGAGAACACGCGCCCAAGGAGGCCCCGACTCCTCTCCTCGACAAGCTCGCGAGCCCTCATAGCCTGGTCCTCCAGGCGTGTCACGACTTTGATAAACAAGCGGCCATGGCTGGCGTAATCTTCCACGCAGGGATGAGGGACGCTCTCCTCGGAGATGGCACCCAGTGCTCGATTGGCCCTCACCCTGAGGGCCTGGAGCATGGGGACGTGCTCGTGCTGCAACGCCTGCCAACGACATGCCTCCTCCATGTTCTGCTTCGCGAGGGACACGGCGTCATCAATCTGCTGTTGGAGCGAGAGCAAGTCAGCATGCGCGGAGGCCAGGGCAGCCTGGGCAGAGGTCAGGGTAGCCGCAGCTGCCCTCTCACGCTGCTCCACCTCGTTCAACCTTGTCCTGAGGGCGGTGGTCCTGCCCTCAGCTTCGGCCTCCAAGAACTTGAGCTTCAGGTCGTACTCATTGGCAAGATCTGCACGAGCCTTAGCCGCCCTCCAGTCAACCTTCTCCTGGATCTTGGCTTCACGTGTGGTGATGGCATCCTCACCCATGGCCACCTGGCGCTCCCTCGTCTCCAACTGCTCAAGCTCGAGGCTGCGCTCTGAGGCCTCCAACATCAGCGCCTCCTCACGCTTCTGGATCTCCTTCTCTTCGGAAGGCTCCCCCCTCATTGACACCAAGACGGCCCTGCGTGCCTCGACCGACTGCTCGAGGGTAGCATTCAAGGCCTGGAGCTCCCGTTTGCGCTCCTCGGCGACCTTGCGGCGGCGATCAGCCTCCCTGGCCTCCTCCAAGGCCCGGTCGCTAGCCTCGCGTGAGGTCACAAGGGACGCCTCGGCCTTCGCACTGGTGCGCTGATACGTCTCCAACGTATCTATAATTTTTGATTGCTCCCTCTTATTATATTATCTATTTTGGATGTTAATGTGCTTATTTTTGCACTTTTATATTATTTTTGGGACGAACCTATTAACCGGAGGCCCATCCCAAATTGTTGTTTTTTGCCTATTTTAGTGTTTCGCCAAAAAAGAATATTAAACGGAGTCCAAACGGAATGAAACCTTGGGGAGCATTATTTTTGGAACAAACATGATCCGGGAGACTTGGAGTGGACGTCAAGAAACAATCGACGAGGCCACGAGGCAGGGGGTTCGCCCACCCCTCCTAGGCACGCCCTTCACCCTTGTGGGCCCCTCGTTGCTCCACCGACCTACATCTTCCTCCTATATATATCCATATACCCCGCAAACATCCAGGAGCACCACGGAACCCTGTTTCCACCACCGCAACCTTCTGTACCCAAGAGATCCCATCTTGGGGCCTTTTCCGGAGCTCCACCGGAGGGGGCATTGATCACGGAGGGCCTCTACATCAACTCCATGGCCCCTCCGATGATGTGTGAGTAGTTTACTTCAGACCTTCGGGTCCATAGCTAGTAGCTAGATGGCTTCTTCTCTCTCTTTGGATCTCAATACAAAGTTCTCCTCGGTTCTCTTGGAGATCTATTCGATGTAATCTTCTTTTGCAGTGTGTTTGTCGAGATCCAATGAATTGTGGGTTTATGATCAAGTCTATCTATGAACAATATTTGAATCTTCTCTGAAGTCTTTTATGTATGATTGGTTTATCTTTTCAAGTCTCTTCGAATTATCAGTTTGGTTTGGCCTACTAGATTGATCTTTCTTGCAATGGGAGAAGTGCTTAGCTTTGGGTTCAATCTTGCGATGCTCGATCCCAATGAAAGGAAGGGAAATGACATGTATTGTATTGTTGCAATCGAGGATAAAAATATGGGGTTTACATCATATTGCATGAGTGTATCCCTCTACATCATGTCATCTTGCTTAAGGTGTTACTCTGTTCTTATGAACTTAATACTCTAGATGCATGCTGGATAGCGGTCGATGTGTGGAGTAATAGTAGTAGATGCAGAATCGTTTCGGTCTACTTGTCACGGATGTGATGCCTATATTCATGATCATGTCTAGATATTCTCAAAATTATTTGCTTTTCTATCAATTGCTCGACAGTAATTTGTTCACCCACCGTAATACTTATGCTATCTTGAGAGAAGCCACTAGTGAAACCTATGGCCCCCGGGTCTATTCTCCATCATATAAGTTTACATCTACTTTATTTTGCAATCTTTACTTTCAATCTATATCATAAAAATACCAAAAATATTTATCTTATTATTATCATCTCTATCATATCTCACTCTTGCAAGTGGTTGTGAAGGGATTGACAACCCCTTTATCGTGTTGGTTGCGAGGTTCTTATTTTTGTGTGTAGGTATGAGGTGACTCGCGCGTGGTCTCCTACTGGATTGATACCTTAGTTCTCAAAAACTGAGGGAAATACTTACGGTGCTTTCCTGCATCACCCTTTCCTCTTCAAGGGAAAACCAATGCAGTGCTCAAGAGGTAGCACGCGCTCATGCTGAAGATGCCCGAGGTTGATGGCCTCCTTCAACTGATGCTACTCGTCCGCCAGCCGAAGTTCCTCTGTCTCAAGGCGAGCATCAACATCGACAAGCTCTTGCCAGAGGCGGCTCGGCGCAACCATTGCCTCCCGGAAGAGCTCATGGCGGACAGCGTCGCGCCCACACGCAAGCTCAAACGCGCGGCCGGGTCCGTCCTCCATGCCGGGAATCATCGGGGAAGCTTGAGGTGGCTTGCCTGCTCCTAGCAGGGAGCTGCAGGTTGGCGCCTTCCCCGCCACCTTCCGGTCCTCGGCAGAGGCGCTGCAGGGCGAGGCCTCGCAGTTTGAAGACGAAGCCAGGGCTGAGGTCACCCAGCTGCGGGCGATGACCAATGGAGGAGCCCTCGGCACGCCTTTAGCACCCCATACAGGACCATGAAGGGGAGACAACAAGAACACGGGGTCAAGACCCCTAGTCGGCGCATCCTCCTCAGGAACCGGCCCCGAGCCGCGTGCAGCAGTCCGGCGAGGAGAGCTCTGGATCAGTGGTGAGCCAATGACTGGCAGAGGCCGCTCCTCAGGAGATCTCGCCGCTCCAACCGAGGGGATCCTGAGGGGCCATGGGTAGAAAAGGATACAACACTCAGGGAATCACAAAGAGGAGGTACCTACTTGTCTACGGCTATGTACTTCCTTTGCTTCAACAGCCGGTAGGCGTTACCACTACAGCTTGGAGATCCCTTCCTCTTGTGGAGTGCTTCGAAGTTCGGGCGGAGCTGACCGAAGCCCGGAGTGCGACCGTTTGCACCCAAGGCATTTGTTGGGGCCTCTGGGGCGGTGACCTCGGGAGCATCAGGCCGCGGTGGTTCCTCAACCCCTGCCAAAAATATGTATCTTATTATAATCATCTCTATCAGATCTCACTCTTGCAAGTGGTCGTGAAGGGATTGACAACCCCTTTATCGCATTGGTTGCGAGGTTCTTATTTGTGTGTTTAGGTACGAGGTGACTCGCGCGTGGTCTCCTACTGGATTGATACCTTGGTTCTCAAAAACTGAGGGAAATACTTACGCTGCTTTATTGCATCACCCTTTCCTCTTGAAGGGAAAACCAACGCAGTGCTCAAGAGGTAGCAAGAAGGATTTCTGCGCCGTTGCCGGGGAGATCTACGCCAAGTCAAGACATACCAAGTACCCATCACAACTCTTATCCTTCGCATTACACTATTTGCCATTTGCCTCTTGCATTCCTCTCCCCCACTTCACCCTTGCCGTTTTATTCGCCCTCTTTTCCGTTTGCCTCTTTTCTGCTTGCCTCATCGTTATGGCTAGTCCTTTATCTACTCCTTTGTATCCCGATAATGAAGTTCTTAATTTTAAACAAAGGGAGGGAGAAAATCTAAAATATGCTTGGTACAGAATTTGCAATGCGCAAAATAGATCTACTAGGAAGCAATCTACTTTCGTTCTTCTTCGCAATTTTTATGTAGGCATTACTCCTTGGAATAGATATATTCTTGATACCATTACCGGAGGGAATTTCTTGGGTAGCCATACTTTTGATTCTTAGAATGCTATGATAGATTTGTTTGGCCCACCACCTCTTTTGTTTAATGGAACTATTTTAACTTTGGAACATGTGATGCAACGGCTTGAAATTATTGAAAGTAAAGTTGCCATTGTAGAGTTGATTGAAAATTTGGATAGAAAGATCCATAACCAAATTACCCAATACGGATCTAAGGTAGGAGTTGCTCTTAAACATTTTAAAGAAAAGGAACCTATGGTTAATGAAAAGATAGATCAAGATTCCACTAGAATTGATAAAATTGAGGATATTGTTACCAACCTAGGGTCCGCCTTTTCTTCTATGAAAAATACTCCTCCTAATGCTAATATTTCCATATTGATGTATGTTCCTAAAAATAAGGGTGAAAGTTCTAGTAAGGGAAGTGCGGATCTCAAATCCATTAGTGTTTACCCCAACTTTCTCACTATCCTTAAGTAACCTTTTGCTACAAATGATTTTCTTGATCTCGTGCCTAGGAGTTTGATAATTAATAGAAAGAAATAAACTCCTAAGAGTTATAGCTGTCTTATTGAAGAATTGCCTACCAAAGATGGCAATACCTAGATTTATCTTCGCTTTTATGCCTAGCTAGGGGCGTTAAACAATAGCGCTTGTTGGGAGGCAACCCAATTTTATTTTTATTCCTTTCTTTTTGCTCCTGTTCAGTAATAAAAATTTTATCTAGCCTCAGTTTTGGTTGTGTTTTTTCGTGTTTAATTAGTGTTTGTGCCAAGTAGAACCGTTGGGAAGACTTGGGCAAAGTCTTTTTCAGCTTGCTGTAAAAAATAGAAACTTTAGCGCTCACGAGAATTGCTGCCATTTTTTATTGGGAGTTATATTAAGTTAATTCTTTTTGCAGATGATTAATAGATAAATTACTCACGTCCAGCAATTTATTTTATAATTTTTGGGGTTCCAGAAGTTTGCGTTAGTTACAGATTACAACAGATTGTTCTGTTTTTGACAGATTCTGTTTTTCGTGTGTTGTTTGCTTATTTTGATGAATCTATGGCTAGTAAAAGAGTTTATAAACCATAGAGAAGTTGGAATACAATAGGTATAACACCAATATAAATAAAGAATGAGTTCATTACAGTACCTTGAAGTGGTGTTTTGTTTTGTTTTGCTAACGGAGCTCACGAAGATTTTCTTTTAAGTTTTGTGTTGTGAAGTTTTCAAGTTTTGGGTAAAGATTTGATGGATTATGGAACAAAGAGTGGCAAGAGCCTAAGCTTGGGGATGACCATGGAACCCCAAGTTAAAATACAAGGACACCAAAAATCCTAAGCTTGGGGATGCCCCGGAAGGCATCCCCTCTTTTGTCTTCGTTCATCGGTAACTTTACTTGGAGCTATGTTTTTATTCGCCACATGATATGTGTTTTGCTTGGAGCGTCTTGTATGATTTGAGTCTTTGCTTTTTAGTTTACCACAATCATCCTTGTTGTACACACCTTTTGAGAGAGACACACATGAATTGGAATTTATTAAAATACTCTATGTGCTTCACTTATATCTTTTGAGCTATATAGTTTTTGCTCTAGTGCTTCACTTATATCTTTTAGAGCATGGTGGTGGTTTTATTTATAGAAATAATTGCTCTCTCATGCTTCACTTATATTATTTTGAGAGTCCTTTAGAGCAACATGGTAATTTGCTTTTAGGCATAGTAAAAACATTCATATAAGTGCATTGAATACTAAGAGAAGTTTGATACTTGATAATTGTTTTGAGATATGGAGATGGTGATATTAGAGTATAACACCCCAGATGTAACTTGCCATATTTGTAACTCCGATTCTTGAAATTTTCGGCGTAAGTTATGAGATTCCCTTCGTGGTTGGGTTTTTTTCTTTGTTTTCCATTTTGTTCATGCCATGCATTTCATATCATGTCATCATGTGCATCGCATTTGCATACGTGTTCGTCTCTTGCATCCGAGCATTTTCCCCGTTGTCCGTTTTGCAATCCGACACTCCTACGTGCACCGGCGCACCCCTCTTGCCTCTTTTCGTGAGTGGGTGTTAAATGTTCTCAGAATGGACCGAGATTTTCCATGTGGCCTTGGTACACCACCGGTAGACCGCCTGTCAAATTTCGTGCCATTTGGAGTCCGTTTGATACTCCAACGGTTAACCGGGAAACCGCAAAAGCCTCTTGTGTGTTGCAGCCCAACACCCCTCCAAAACGGACCAACAACCTATCTAAACCACTCCCATGTCCTCCGTCGTCAGATCACGATCGTGTGGGCGAAAACGACACTCCATTTGGACACTCCTACCTCCTCCTAGCTATAAATATGTGCACCCCTCCTCCAAATCCGGGTCCAAACCCTTGATCCGGATCCGCCGCCGCCGCCGGACATGTTCGGATCGGGCCGGACGCGTCCGCCCCGCCACCTCAGCCACTCCCGCGTCGCCATGTGACCGCCGCCGTCCCGCGCGCCGCCGAGGCCTGCCGGGCCCAGATTCGGCCCCCGCAGGCCCGTACGCCGCCGCCCGCGCCTCCACACGCCCCACCGTCGACCGACGCGCCTCCGCCGCCACCGCATGACCTCGCGCCCTTCACCGCCGCCCCGCCGCCCCATGTTCCGTGCCGCCTCTTCTCTGCGGATCCGCACCAAGGGCCGGCCAGATCCGGCGCCCTAGAGCTCCGGCGCCGCCCCGTCCTTCTCTGGCGAGCACCCCCCTTCTCTCCGGCGAGTAACTCCGACGAGAGCTCGGATCCACCTCGGTTCGCGTGCCACGAAGAACCCTGGATCTGGGAGGTCTTTTTTTTCTCTAAGTCCTTTTCCCCTCATGAATTATGTCCCTGTTCATCATGCCATAACTCCATGACCGTAGCTCCGTTTCATGCATATAAGATATCAAAATGTTCATTGGGAGATTCTCTTCATTTCATTCCATTGCGGCATGCTTGTTTGAGTTTATCTTGATGCCCTAATAATTGATGCAAGAGTGCTATAAAATGATTGCTGCTACTACTTATCAGTTTAGGGTGATTTGTCATTTTTATCACATTTGATGAGTGCTTCATATGGGCATGAGCTCTACATGTGTTTTGATCTATGCCATGCCATCTTTACAGGGGTGCCTGCCATGTATTCTAGTGATCTCTGTGGTGACTAGCACAAGCATGCAAAGTAGCCTTGGTGATATTGCTGTTTTCAGGGACTTAGGATTTTGCTAAGTCCTTGTTCTGCTATTATTTTGATGCCATGTAAACATGATGCTACAGTGAGATCCATGCTTGTTTTGAGTTGCTTCAGTAAGGATGTTTTGGACATATGGTTATGCTCTTTCTATCCATGCAATGTTTTCAATTATGGAGTGCCCTATAATGCCTTTATCTTGCTCCACTTTTTCTATCAAATCTTCCTGGCAGATTGTCTACATGTTAATCAATTTTGCCATGGTTGTTGTTAGTGATCAATGCATGCTATGAACTTTCTCTTGCCATGGTTAGCTTCATGAACATGTCTTCTTGCTGTAGGTATGCTTGTTTTGTCAGGCAAGGCTTTTTGATGAGTGATTTGAGCTCGCAAAGATGCCTTCATAATTCTGTTTATGCCATGCTTAGTTTTCTGCTAAGTCTGAAACTGTTAATAAAACTTTCTATGTTTACATGGGTGCCATCATATCTTATGTGCCTTTTTGGCTCATAATCAGTAAGGGAGTTTTGTTCTATGCATTTAGTAGATTCATGCCATGCCTTTGTTTGCTATGATCTATTCCAGTAGCATGTTGTTTGCTAGTTCTAAACATTGCTTCCTGATGTTATTCCTGGCATGTTAGTTTTTTTCACTAATTCTGTGAAGCTGATATCTTTTGCACTTTTGCCATGCTTGTTTGAACCTGCTCTTGTGTGATTTGGCCGTAGCTCAGTGTTCATGTTTTGTCAAGCATCTTGAGTACATCACTGCCTTATGCTTTCTTGCTATGTTGGAGTGCAGTATCTTAGTTTCTTCTTGCATTCTAGAGGGCATTGTGCCTTTCTTGTTTTGCTTGCCATTTGCAAACCGTGTAACTATTTCCGGCGATCTTTATTTCAATTTCGACCGAAATCATCTCATCTTTCCAGCGGCACACTTGGTTTGCCAAGTTGATGCCTTGTTCATTCTTTCCCTTCCGAAGCACGCATTTGCATTGCATATCACATCCCGCATGTCATGCCATGTTTTGCATCATGTTGTTTGTGCATGGCACCATGATTGATTGTTGGTCCTTTGCTTGTGTTCTTGCTTTGGGTAGAGCCGAGAGACGAGTACGTGATCGAGGAACCTGTTGAGTACGCTAACGAGGATCAAGCTTTCGGCAACTCTAAGAACTTTGCAGGCAAGATGACCATACCCTCGAAATCACTTCTATCTTTGCTTGCTAGTTGTTCGCTCTATTGCTATGTCGCGATACCTACCACTTGCCTTATCATGCCTCCCATATTGCCATGTCAAGCTTCAAACCCACCTTTCCTAGCAAAGCATTGTTTGGCTATGTTACTGCTTTTGCTCAGCCCCTCTTATAGTGTTGCTAGTTGTAGGTGAAGATGAAGTTTGTTCAGTGTTGGAACATGTATAATGTTGGGATATCATTATTATCTATTATTTACTTTAATGCATCTATATACTTGGTAAAGGGTTAAAGGGTCGGCCTTACACCTGGTGTTTTGTTCCACTCTTGCCGCCCTAGTTTCCGTCATACCGGTGTTATGTTCCTTGATTTTGCGTTCCTTACGCGGTTGGGTGTTATGGGAACACCTTGACAGTTCGCCTTGAATAAAAATCCTCCAGCAAGGCCCAACCTTGGTTTTCCATTTGCCTAACAACCTATCACCTTCCCTTGGGTTTTCCAGACTCAAGGGTCATCTTTATTTTAACCCTCCGGGCCAGTGCTTCTCTAAGTGTTGGTCCGAACCAGAGCCACTTGCACCTTGACAGTTCGCCTTGAATAAAACTCCTCCAGCAAGGCCCAACCTTGGTTGTACCATTTGCCTACCTACCACCATATATCTTCCCTTGGGTTCTGCAGACTCAAGGGTCATCTTTATTTTAACCCCCCCCCCAGGCCAGTGCTCCTCTGAGTGTTAGTCCGAAATGGGCAACCTGCGGGGCCACCTCTAGCAACTCGAGGGTTGGTTTTACTCATAGCTTGACCTATCCGGTGTGCCCTGAGAACGAGATACGTGCGACTCCTATCGGGATTTTTCGGCACATCGGGCGGCTTTGCTGGTCTTGTTTTACCATTGTCGAAATGTCTTGTAATCGGGATTCCGAGACTGATCGGATCTTCCCGGGAGAAGGAATATCCTTCGTTGACCGTGAGAGCTTGTGATGGGCTAAGTTGGGACACCCTTGCAGGGTTTTGAACTTTCGAAAGTCGTGCCCGCGGTTATGGGCAGATGGGAATTTGTTAATATCCGGTTGTAGAGAACTTGACACTTAACTTAATTAAAATGAACCATCCGCGAGTGTAGCCATGATGGTCTCTTTTCGGCGGAGTCCGGGAAGAGAACACGGTCTTGTGTTATGCTTGAACGTAAGTAGTTTTAGGATCACTTCCTGATCATATTATAGCTTCTCGACCGTGATTTTCTTCTCTTCTCGTTCTCATTTGCGTAGGTTAGCCACCATATATGCTAGTGCTGGCTGCAGCTCCACCTCACTACCCTTTCCTACCCTTAAGCTGAAATAGTCTTGATCTCGCGGGTGTGAGATTGCTGAGTCCCCGTGACTCACAGATACTTCCAAATAGATGCGGGTGCCGATGATGCCAGTGCAGGGGACGCTACCGAACTCAAGTGGGAGCGCGACATGGATTCGGGCCGTTACAATGTTTCTTTTGCGGATGATCAGTAGAGGAGCCCAGTTGGGACGATCGGGGATCTAGCATTTGGGGTTGTCTTTCTTTATTTTGGTTCCGTAGTCGGACCTTGATTGTATTCTGGATTATGTCTGATATATTTATGTATTGTGTGAAGTGGCAATTGTAAGCCGACTCTTTATCCCTTTCTTATTCAGTACATGGGATGTGTAAACATTACCCTCTTGCGACATGCATACCTGCTACCTCTTGAGCATTGCGTTGGATTTCCCCGAAGAGGAGCGGATGATGCAGCAAAGTAGCGTAAGTATTTCCCTCAATTTTTTAGAACCAAGGTATCAATCCAGTAGGAGGCTACGCTCGAGTCCCTCGTACCTACACAAAAACAATAGCTCAATGCAACCAACACGCTTAGGGGTTGTCAATTCCTTCACAGTCACTTACGAAAATGAGATCTAATAGAGATGATAAATAATATTTTTGGTATTTTTGGTATAGAGATGCAAAGTAAAAAGTAAAAGCAAAGTAAAAGCAAAGCAATAATAAAGTGATGGAGATTGATATGATGATAAAGAGACCCGGGGGCCATAGGTTTCACTAGTGGCTTCTCTCAAGAGCATAAGTATTCTATGGTGGGTGAACAAATTACTGTTGAGCAATTGACAGAATTGAGCATAGTTATGAGAATATCTAGGTATGATCATGTATATAGGCATCACGTCCGAGAGAAGTAGACCGAAACGATTCTGCATCTACTACTATTACTCCACTCATCAACCGCTATCCAGCATGCATCTAGAGTATTAAGTTAAAAACAGAGTAACGCCTTAAGCAAGATGACATGATGTAGAGGGATAGTTTCATGCAATATGATAAAAAAAACCATCTTGTTATCCTCGATGGCAATGATACAATACGTGCCTTGCTGCCCCTTCTGTCACTGGGAAAGGACACCACAAGATCGAACCCAAAGCTAAGCACTTCTCCCATGGCAAGAACAACCAATCTAGTAGGCCAAACCAAACTGATAATTCGAAGAGACTTGCAAAGATAACCAATCATACGTAAAACAATTCAGAGAAGATTCAAATATTATTCATATATAGACTTGATCATAAACCCACAATTCATCAATCTCAACAAACACACCGCAAAAAGAAGATTACATCGAATAGATCTCCACAAGAGAGGGGGAGAACATTGTATTGAGATCCAAAAAGAGAGAAGAAGCCATCTAGCTACTAGCTATGGACCCGTAAGTCTGAACTAAACTACTCACACTTCATCGGAGAGGCTTGGATGATGATGTAGAAGCCCTCCGTGATCGATGCCTCCTCCGGCGGAGCTCCGGAACAGGCCCCAAGATGGGATCTCGTGGATACAGAAAGTTGCGGCGGTGGAATTAGCTTTTTGGCTCCTGTTCTGATCATTTGGGGGTACGTGGATATATATAGGAGGAAGAAGTACGTCGGTGGAGCTCCGAGGGGCCCACGAGGCAGGGGGCGCCCTCCACCCTCGTGACCGCCTCATGGCTTTCTTGACGGGGGGTCCAAGTCTCCTAGGTCTTACCTGCTGAGAAAATCACGTTCCTGAAGGTTTCATTCCGTTTGGACTCCGTTAGATATTCCTTTTCTTCGAAACCCTAAAACAGGCAAAAAACAGCAATTCTGGGCTGGGCCTCCGGTTAATAGGTTAGTCCCAAAAATAATATAAAAGTGGAAAATAAAGCCCAATATAGTCTAAAACAGTAGATAATATAGTATGGAGCAATCAAAAATTATAGATACGTTGGAGACGTATCAAGCATCCCCAAGCTTAATTCTGCTTGTCCTCGAGTAGGTAAATGATAAAAACAGAATTTTTGATGTGGAGTGCTACTTGGCATAATTTTAATGTAATTCTTCTTAATTGTGGTATGAATATTCAGATCCGAAAGATTCAAGACAAAAGTTCATATTGACATAAAACTGATAATACTTCAAGCATACTAACTAAGCAATTATGTCTTCTCAAAATAACATGGCCAAAGAAAGTTCATCCCTACAAAATCATATAGTTTAGTCATGTTTCATTTTCGTCACACAAGAATGATCTCATCATGCACAATCCCGATGACAAGCCAAGCAATTGTTTCATACTTCAGTAATCTCAAACCTATAAACTTTCACGCAATATGTGAGCGCGAGCCATGGACATAGCACTATGGGTGGAATAGAATATAATGAAGGGGGTTATGTGGAGAAGATAAAAAAAGAAGAAAGTCTCACATCAACGAGGCTAATCAATGGGCTATGGAGATGCCCACCAATTAATGTTAATGCAAGGAGTAGGGATTGCCATGCAACGGATGCACTAGAGCTATAAATGTATGAAAGCTCAACAAAGGAAACTAGTGGGTGTGCATCCAACTTGCTTGCTCACGAAGACCTGGGGCACTTAAGGAGGCCCATTGTTGGAATATACAAGCCAAGTTCTATAATGAAAAATTCCCACTAGTATAAGAAAGTGATAACATAAGAGACTCTCTACTATGAAGATCATGGTGCTACTTTGAAGCATAAGTGTGGTAAAAGGATAGTAACATTGTCCCTTCTCTCTTATTCTCTCATTTTTTTGGGCCTTTTCTTTTTTATGGCCTTTCTCTCTCTCTTTTTTGGGCCTTCTCTTTTTTATAGCCTTTCTCTTTTTTTATTCCTTACTTGGGACAATGCTCTAATAATGATGATCATCACACTTCTATTTATTTACAACTCAATGATTACAACTCGATACTAGAACAAAGATGACTCTATATGAATGCCTCCGGCGGTGTACCGGGATATGCAATGAACCAAGAGTGACATGTATGAAAGAATTATGAACGGTGGCTTTGCCACAAATACTATGTCAACTACATGATCTTGCTAAGCAATATGACAATGATGAATGTGTCATGATGAACGGAATGATGGAAAGTTGCATGGCAATATATCTCAGAATGGCTATGGAATGCCATAATAGGTTCCTTCCAGGGTTCCCGGGTTTCTCTGTGTGTTTTATTTTTTTGCTTGCTCCTTTTATGTTTGCATTGCATCATGTCATCATGCCATCATGTCATTAATTTTTGCAACTCAACTAAATAAACCGTATGGATCTTCGATCCATTTAAACCGAGGGAATTCACATGGTGATTCTCTTTACAACATATATCCCAATATTAGGGAGCTATGATAAAAATTATTCCATTTATTTGGAATTAACCATAACACACTTGCAAATATCCCATGCCTTTTTCCTTCTCAACTCTTGGTCCCTAACTTTGTCATATATCTTTTCTTCATTTTCCGGAGCTCCACCTAATTTCTCAACATTTTTGGGCACTTCGAAAAACCTGTCCTAGTTCAAACCTTTTGAATTAAATTCAAATGAATTTGAATTTAATCTTTCAAACTTGACCTTTTCTATTTTCTCGGGCTGTGCACATTTTCACGAGTCCGTGAAAATTATCCCCATGCCCAGAGTCCTCCCCTACCTTCTCTTTCTTTTCTTTCTCTTTTTCTGTTTTGTTTTAAAGGGAAAAAGATGGGAAAGAGTGAGAGAAAGCAGAGAGCCCAACTGGGCCTCCCTAGGCCATTTTCTGTGCAGGCCCACCTAGACCACCCGCACCCAGGCCGGCCCAAGGCCCACTTCCTCCCTAACCTAGCGCTAACCGAACCCTCGCTCTCTCCCTCCTCCTCGTTCCCTCACCGCCGCCAGTAGCGATGCACGCACACACGCACGCTCCCTTCCCTCGATCCCATATCTCCCTCCCGCAGCGCCCGACTCCCCCATCTCCCTCGCAGCCTCGCTCTCTCTCGATCCTCTCTTCTCCCCTGCTCGCGCCGCTAGAGAGGAGCGGTCTCTCGCCCCACCCATGCATGCAGGAGCCCCCGCGCTCGGTCCCCGTCATCGCCAGCGCACCTCGCTGCCCCGTCCCCGCATGGCTCCATCCTCGCCGCCTGCAAGCTCCGTCTAGCGAGCGTCGGGGCGTTCCTCATGTTCATGGCCTCCTCGCCGCTGTTCACCTTCGCCTCGAGCTCCCGGAGAGAGCAGCCGAGCCTCCTGCCATGGCCTCCTCCTCGCCTCGAAGCCCCGCGCCCTGGGCTTCTTCCTCGCGCTCCTTGCCATGGTCATGTGCCCCTCGATCCAGCAGGACGATGCCCTGCCTCACCGCAGTTCGCCTCCGGCGAGCATCCGTAGAAGCTCATCCACCTCGCCATGCTCCTGTTTCCTCTCTAGCGCTGCCCCTGTTGCCTATTGTTTGGGCCGCAGAGATCCTTCGACGACCCGTGTGCCTCGCCGTGACCGCTTCTTGTCATTGGACTGCCGAGATGCAGCCCCGGGGCTCTTCATGATCGCTGCAAAATTCCACCTCAGCACCACTTGCACCCCCATGATTCGGTGATCCTTCGTCCGCACGCCAAGACCGGACCCGTCAAGTACAACCACACCGTGTTGATACGGGAACCACTACCATCGACCTCCGAAGAACAGGGTTTTGTCGAGTACCCCTTTGTTTTGTCAAGACCATCAAGTCCCTCGACGACAAGTGCACGACTACGCGGATTGTACCAAGTACCCCTTTGTTTCAACGAGACCAGCAAGGCCGAAGAACGCCAAGTTCGACAACGCTCTCCGAACGAACGACTACCGCCGATGCGTACCTCTCCATCGCCATGGGTTTCGTCAAGTTCAACGATGAACCCCGAAGCCCTCGGATTCGTCAAGTCCGAAGGTGCAAGTACCACTCCGAACCATGTATGTCGACCGTCACCGAAGACCCGTGTAACGCGAACGTCAAGTTCGACTACCATCGCGTGAACCGCTACTTCAACTATGAACGTGAACGACTACCGTCGCGGAACAACTACTTCCTCTACTTCCCTCGACGAACTCGAACCGTCCCGTTTGCATGCTTTGAAGGTATAAATGCCGAGAACGAATGTCCGAGAATGAATGCTTGTGTCGTATGGGGTGCACCTTTTGTCTGCACCGTGTCCGATTTGTCACTCGTTTTCCATGCCACTAATCCATGGGAACCCGGTAGTCGGGATCACCCCACCATGTTTTGCATGCTCCCGTCACTTTTCCTTTTGCATCGGTATTTCCATGAGCTACCGGAACCGTTATCGTTGCCGTGGCACTCCCTTTCTTTCCATCACGGTGACAAATGCTTCTTAATGCTCTTGTCAAACTTTTAATAAAAATTGCATAAACTTGCACATGTCATCCGCGTCATGATAACAACTTCAAGATTGGTTAAAATTGTTGTTTGCATTAAATTACTAATGCATATGGGGTTTTACCAAAATTGTTGCTTGTTGTTTCGGCCCCATTTAAACTTGCCTAAATGTTTAGTTTACTTATGCTTCACCTCTTGCCATGTTAATCAACATTTAATTTTGTTGGGTACTTAAACGAGATCGAACTAAATAACTTGTTGTGGTGTTTCGTCAATATGCAACTCGTTGCATATTGATCTCCACTTAATTTGTAGAATTGCTTGTGCACTTTGCCATGCCATGCCTCTTTAAACCGGACATGCATCATACTTGATTGCGCATCGTGCCGTGATTATGTGATGGTTGTTTTACTATGTTGTTTGCTTTCTTTCCGGTGTTTCTTCTTTGGGTTAGTTCCGATAATGTCGTGTGTGTGAGGATCCGTTCGACTACGTCCGTGTATCTTCTTCATGGACTCGTTCTTCTTCCTTGCGGGATTTCAGGCAAGATGACCATACCCTCGAAATCACTTCTATCTTTGCTTGCTAGTTCCTCGCTCTTTTGTTATGCCTATGCTGCGATACCTACCACTTGTTTATCATGCCTCCTATATTGTTGAACCAAGCCTCTAACCCACCTTGTCCTAGCAAACCGTTGTTTGCCTATGTTACCGCTTTGCTCAGCCCCTCTTATAGCGTTGTTAGTTGCAGGTGAAGATTGAAGTTTGTTCCTTGTTGGAACATGGAGATGTTGTTCCTTGTTGGAACATGTTTACTTGTTGGGATATCACAACATATCTTATTTAATTAATGCATCTATATACTTGGTAAAGGGTGGAAGGCTCGGCCTTATGCCTGGTGTTTTGTTCCACTCTTGCCGCCCTAATTTCTGTCATATCGGTGTTATGTTCCCGGATTTTGCGTTCCTTACGCGGTTGGGTAATAATGGGAACCCCTTGACAGTTTGCCTTGAATAAAACTCCTCCAACAAGGCCCAACCTTGGTTTTACCATTTGCACTAACAACCTATAACCTTTCCTTGGGTTTTCGCGAGCCCGAGGGTCATCTTTATTTTAACCCCCCCCCCTGGGCCAGTGCTCCTCTGAGTGTTGGTCCGATACGGGCAGCCTGCGGGGCCACCTCGGGGCAACTCGAGGGTTGGTTTTACTTGTAGCTTGACCTATCCGGTGTGCCCTAAGAACGAGATATGTGCAGCTCCTATCGGGATTTGTCAGCGTATCGGGCGGCTTTGCTGGTCTTGTTTTACCATTGTCGAAATGTCTTGTAATCGGGATTCCGAGTCTGATCGGGTCTTCCTGCTAGAAGGAATATCCTTCATTTACCATGAGAGCTTGTGATGGGCTAAGTTGGGACACCCCTGTAGGGTTTTGAACTTTCGAAAGCCGTGCCCGCGGTTATGGGCAGATGGGAATTTGTTAATGTACAGTTGTAGAAAACATGAAGTTGACCTTAATTAAAATACATCAACCGCGTGTGTAACCGTGATGGTCTCATTCCGGCGGAGTCCGGGAAGTGAACACGGTGTTGGAGTTATGCTTGACGTAGGTTGTTCTAGGATCACTTCTTGATCATAGTTTTCTCGATCATGCTTTGCCTTCTCATCTCGCTCTTATTTGCGTATGTTTAGCCACTATATATGCTAGTCGCTTGCTGCAGCTTCACCTCATACTTTTCCTTACCCATAAGCTTAAATAGTCTTGATCGCGATGGTGCGAGATTGCTGAGTCCCCGTGACTCATAGATACTTCCAAAACCAGCTTACAGGTGTCGTTGAATCGTGCAGATGACGCAACCATGCTCAAGGAGGAGCTCGATGAAGATCTTTTCCTCTGTGTTGTTTCGTTCTAGTTGATCAGTAGTGGAGCCCAGTTGGGGTCGATCGGGGATCTGTGTAGCATTTGGGGTAGTCTTCTTTCATTTTGGTTCCGTAGTCGGACCTTGATTGTAACTGGTTGATGTAATGCTTTATTCATGTAATTGTGTGAAGTGGCGAGTGTAAGCCAACTATGTATCTTTGCCCTTATTGTATTACATGGGTTGTTTGCAAAGATTACCTCACTTGCGACATTGCTTTCAATGCGGTTATGCCTCTAAGTCGTGCTTCGACACGTGGGAGATATAGCCACATCGAGGGCGTTACAAGTTGGTAATCAGAGCCTTCCCCGACCTTAGGAGCCCCCCTGCTTGATCGAAATAGCAGACGTTGTTGAGTCTAGAAAAATGTTTTGAGTCATTTAGGAATTATGTATCAGAGAGTTAGGACTTCTTTTTACTCCCTAGTCTCCTCATCGCTCTGGTAAGGCATCCTGACATAGAGTTTTGGCTCTTCTCTTCTCAAATTTCACAAAAAAAATTAGGATCACGCGGGTATCTTGGAATCGTTCGGATGGATTTGTGACGAGAACATTGTTCTTGGTGCCTCCTGTCATTTAGGGGTTGTGGCAGTGTCCCGGGGAGTTGAGCTCCGAGGTGTTGTCGTCACAATTTTATCGTTGTAGTTCTGGAATACCTGAGATTAGTTTCGCCGACATTGAAAATCTCTTTTATGCAGTTGTTGGTGAGATAACCTCGATGCCACCCAGTACTGGGGCGGGAGTTCGGGAGTATTGCCATAACTCATATAACGGATGCTTTTTGAAGGTTGAGGTAGACGATTTCCGAAGGTTTCTTGGTTATGTGTTGAAGGATGGATACAGCTGGATGTAGGATTTGCTAGCTTTGGGTGAGATATTATGCTTCCCCTGTATCCCCAACACCTGATTGCATAACCGGAAAATTTCGGGAGTCTATAAGTGGGAATTCAAGTAGCTCTTAGGATATCTTCGTGACAGATGTATGATATGAAATTGGGGTTCGACGTCTAGTGGTTCGCCTATCCATGGTTGGTTTTACAGTGGTCTCGTTGTGTCTTAAAGAGTCCTTGGCTATGCCGACTCGGGGACGCTTCGTATGTCATGTGCACTGCCTTGTACATGATGGTGTTGTACGATCGAGCCCGTGTAGGCCCCACCACGAAAACTTTGGATGAAATCTCTATCATATGTTTGTTCCGGCCTATTCTGCAAGCCAATCCTTTGTTTTGTTTTTGAGTTGTGGTATTCGAGTTGCTTCGAAGTCAAATGTTGATTCCATACCTGTTCCTAAGCGGTGTTCTCATACTCCGATGTGAATACTAATCCTTCTCGATCATCGAGTCTGTCATGTCAATCCTTTTCAACCGGCGTGTTTTCTCTTCAACTGGTTCCGATCATGTCGACATCAGTAAGATCATTTATCAGTTCTTCTCAACGGTGTTTGTTTTCATCCGTCTCCAAGTTGCCTTTGTTTTCCCGCCCATCCACCCTTTTTCCTCAAGGACTCAAATTCTTAATCAAATATCCATCTTTTGGTTATGAAGTCTCTCAATTCTTTTCCATCAATGTTCTTATCCGGTGATTCTCATGAAGATTCTAATGGAGCGTCAAACTCATCATTCTTCGTTCTTTTCTTCTCCGGTGGATTCAATTCAAGCTTTGTCGATCATATCTTTTTCTCGTTTCAATGCTTTTCTTATGCCGGTGCACCTCATAATAATTCACTTCTCGCTATACATTTGTTCAGAAGTGCTAAAGAAATCTCAGAAGATTCGTGTTTCCACTCTACATTCGTTCAATCTCTTTCGAGGATGCTTTCTCATTCAAGCCTTTTAATTCAACCGGTGCTATCTCTCTCTCTTCAAATCTTTTCAATGGTGTTTTTCTCTTGAGTGGGCCCTAACCCACACGTCATTTTCCAGGATCTTACCTGACTCTTCTAATTTCACCGGAGTTATTCTCAAATTCATTTCAAAATTGACGTAAGAATGATTTATCATCAGTTAAATGTCTTTCTCCAAGATCTTTCAAATTCATTTCATTGTTGATTCAACTTCTATATTCTTCTTTATTCCGGTGTGCCTCAATAATTCTTGGTGGTGTTTCTCGTTGTCATTCTCATCTTTTGAAGACCGAAGAAGAGTTTTCCTTCATATCTTGCCCCATTCTCGGAAATCATCTTATAATTGTATTTGATTGTGAGAATCCTTTTCACCTATCCGGAGCATTTCAAGAGTTTTTCAGTTTGTTTATCCGAAGGCCATCAGTTCGGGATTATCCATTTCAGCTTCAGCTCTCGTTCTTCAAAATCTTACCAGTGCTTCATTCAAGTGATCTCTAATCAGTTCGTGATCCCTCCGTTCTCATGGATCTGAAATCTCTCAAGTATCTTCATTCGTTTTCCAATTCTACCCGGTGATTTGTGCCATTGCTACTCTCATTTTCAATTCTTACGGTGGCTCGTTCAAGATTTCTCTTCATTCGTTGTCATATCAATTCATTCGTTCTTTCCAAGTCTACCGGTGGTTCATTTAAGACCTTCCCAAGTTGGCGAAATATCTATCTTAATCCTTTCTTTGGGAATAAGTAGTATGCCAAATCCGCTGCTTGTCATTAATTTAAATTGGTGAAGGATAAGCGTAACATAATTCTTATTCTTGTTTCAACCAAGTGATTAATTTCTTATTTCGGAGGTTCATCAATATTCTTGATTTCTTTTATTCATCTTTCTTTCCCGGAGTTCCAAGCTCTAATTATCACGGAGATCCATCTAAATCATTGCAAGGCTTCAATCTTATTCTTTTCATCATTCAATTATTTTGGATCATTCTTTTATTACCGGAGTTCTTCATGGATGTTCTACATGATGGTTCATCAAAGATTTAATTCCTTCTTGAAGGGTTCATCAACATTCTTTTCAGAGGAGCTCAAGCATTCTTCGTCTTGCAATCCGGAGTACAATTCTTTTTGCCATATCATTGGAGGTGGTATTATGTCATTCTTGATAATTTGAGTTCATGTTTCATGATTCACATGTTGTTAAGAATGAGGTATTTTAAATCCATCAACCTCTTCGTTGGAGTTATCTTGGGTTATATTTCAACAAAATATTTCCCTAAGGATTAATGCTATTAATGGTGATAATATATGATCCAAGTTCTGCATCTATCCTCCCGATGAAATAGCTTTCTCGTCTCCTTGTTCATATCAATCCAATTCTTTTCCCGTGAGTGGCAGGTTGTCACCTCATAATTTGAGATGTATTCCATAAGACCATATCAAGATTATTCTTTTCGTTGTTGGTTTTCCAACAACTCCGTTCTATCTTTTTTTGTAAGCGTGCTCCCTCAAGATCTTGCTTCTCGTCGTTCATTCCATTCCATTCTTACTTCTGTTCCAGAGACGTTGTGATGTTGCTCTCTTCAACCCATCTTTTCGTTTTGTCGGGATCAAGTTCTTTTCTTGGTTTATCCTTTTAACCGGAGTGTGTAACTGCTGCTCAAGTTCTTTCATTTTAACAAGCCTTGCATCTCTTTTCTACCGGAGTGCTGTCCGAATTTGATCTTCCTTGTTACTCTTCCCTACCGGAGTGCTTTCAACTTTGTTCTTCTTCGTTGCATTCTTTCTTTCAATTGTTCAACCTCACAAGGTTCTTTGGTTTCACTCATTGGTCAAAGAAGCAACTTAGTTTTACCTCTTCTCTTCCTCTTCTTTTTCCCTCCGGTGCCATCCTAGATCTCGGGACGAGATCCTCTCGTAGTGGTGGAGTGTTGTAACGCCCCAAGACTGGAGCTGCAGATGCCTTCCAGGGTTCCCGGGTTTCTTTGTGTGTTTTATTTTTTTGCTTGCTCCTTTTATGTTTGCATTGCATCATGTCATCATGCCATCATGTCATTAATTTTTGCAATTCAACTAAATAAACCGTATGGATCTTCGATCCATTTAAACCGAGGGAATTCACATGGTGATTCTCTTTACAACATATATCCCAATATTAGGGAGCTATGATAAAAATTATTCCATTTATTTGGAATTAACCATAACACACTTGCAAATATCCCATGCCATTTTCCTTCTCAACTCTTGGTCTCTAACTTTGTCATATATCTTTTCTTCATTTTCCGGAGCTCCACCTAATTTCTCAACATTTTTGGGCACTTCGAAAAACCTGTCCTAGTTCAAACCTTTTGAATTAAATTCAAATGAATTTGAATTTAATCTTTCAAACTTGACCTTTTCTATTTTCTCGGGCCGTGCACATTTTCACGAGTCCGTGAAAATTATCCCCATGCCCAGAGTCCTCCCCTACCTTCTCTTTCTTTTCTTTCTCTTTTTCTGTTTTGTTTTAAAGGGAAAACGATGGGGAAGAGTGAGAGAAAGCAGAGAGCCCAACTGGGCCTCCCTAGGCCATTTTCCGCGCAGGCCCACCTAGACCACCCTCACCCAGGCCGGCCCAAGGCCCACTTCCTCCCTAACCTAGCGCTGACCGAACCCTCGCTCTCTCCCTCCTCCTCGTTCCCTCACCGCCGCCAGTAGCGCTGCACGCACACACGCACGCTCCCTTCCCTCGATCCCATCTCTCCCTCCCGCAGCGCCCGACTCCCCCATCTCCCTCGCAGCCTCGCTCTCTCTCGATCCTCTCTTCTCCCCTTCTCGCGCCGCCAGAGAGGAGCGGTCTCTCGCCCCACCCATGCACGCAGGAGCCCCCGCGCTGGGTCCCCGTCATCACCAGCACACCTCGTCGCCCCGTCCCCGCATGGCTCCATCCTCACCGCCTGCAAGCTCCGTCCAGCGAGCGCCAGGGCGTTCCTCATGTTCATGGCCTCCTCGCCGCCGTTCACCTTCGCCTCGAGCTCCCGGAGAGCGCCGCCGCGCCTCCTGCCATGGCCTCCTCCTCGCCTCGACGCCCCGCGCCCTGGGCTTCTTCCTCGCGCTCCTTGCCATGGTCATGTGCCCCTCGATCCAGCAGGACCATGCCCTGCCTCGCCGCCGTTCGCCTCTGGCGAGCATCCACAGAAGCTCATCCACCTCGCCATGCTCCTGTTTCCTCTCCAGCGCTTCCCCTGTTGCCTTTTGTTTTGGCCGCAGAGATCCTTCGATGACCCGTGTGCCTCGCCGTGACCGCTTCTTGTCGTTGGACTGCCGAGATGCAGCCCCGGGGCTCTTCATGATCGCTGCAAAATTCCACCTCAGCACCACTTGCACCCCCATGATTCGGTTATCCTTCGTCCGCATGCCAAGACCGGACCCGTTAAGTACAACCACACCGTGTTGATACGGGAACCACTACCGTCGACCTCCGAAGAACAGGGTTTTGCCGAGTACCCCTTCGTTTTGTCAAGACCATCAAGTCCCTCGACGACAAGTGCACGACTACGCGGATTGTACCAAGTACCCCTTCATTTCGACGAGACCAGCAAGTCCGAAGAACGCCAAGTTCGACGACGCTCTCCGCCCGAACGACTACCACCGATGCGTACCTCTCCGTCGCCGTGGGTTTCGTCAAGTTCAACGATGAACCCCGAAGCCCTCGGATTCGTCATGTCCAAAGGTGCAAGTACCTCTCCGAACCATGTACGTCGACCGTCGCCGAAGACCCGTGTAACGTGAATGTCAAGTTCGACTACCATCACGTGAACCGCTACTTCAACTATGAACGTGAACGACTACCGTCGCGGAACAACTACTTCCTCTACTTCCCTCGACGAACTCGAAGCGTCCCGTTTGCACGCTTTGAAGGTATAACCGCCAAGAACGAACGTCCGAGAATGAATGCTTGTGTCGTATGGGGTGCACCCTTTGTCTGCACCGTGTCTGATTTGTCACTCGTTTTCCATGCCACTAACCCATGGGAACCCGGTAGTCGGGATCACCCCACCATCTTTTGCATGCTCCCGTCACTTTTCCTTTTGCATCGGTATTTCCATGAGCTACCGGAACCGTTATCGTTGTCGTGGCACTCCCTTTCTTTCCACCACGGTGACAAATGCTTCTTAATGCTCTTGTCAAACTTTTAATAAAAATTGCATAAACTTGCACATGTCATCCGCGTCATGATAACAACTTCAAGATTGGTTAAAATTGTTGTTTGCGTTAAATTACTAATGCATATGGGGTTTTACCGAAATTGTTGCTTGTTGTTTCGGCCCCATTTAAACTTGCCTAAATGTTTAGTTTTCTTATGCTTCACCTCTTGCCATGTTAATCAACATTTAATTTTGTTGGGTACTTAAACAAGATCGAACTAAATAACTTGTTGTGGTGTTTCGTCAATATGCAACTCGTTGCATATTGATCTCCACTTAATTTGTAGAATTGCTTGTGCACTTTTCCATGCCATGCCTCTTTAAACCGGACATGCATCATACTTGATTGCGCATCGTGCCATGATTATGTGATGGTTGTTTTACTATGTTGTTTGCTTTCTTTCCGGTGTTGCTTCTTCGGGTTAGTTCCGACAACGTCGTGTGTGTGAGGATCCGTTCGACTACGTCCGTGTATCTTCTTCATGGACTCATTCTTCTTCCTTGCGGGATTTCAGGCAAGATGACCATACCCTCAAAATCACTTCTATCTTTGCTTGCTAGTTGCTCGCTCTTTTGCTATGCCTATGCTGTGATACCTACCACTTGCTTATCATGCCTCCTATATTGTTGAACCAAGCCTCTAACCCACCTTGTCCTAGCAAACTGTTGTTTGGCTATGTTACCGCTTTGCTCAGCCCCTCTTATAGCGTTGTTAGTTGCAGGTGAAGATTGAAGTTTGTTCCTTGTTGGAACATGGAGATGTTGTTCCTTGTTGGAACATGTTTACTTGTTGGGATATCACAATATATCTTATTTAATTAATGCATCTATATACTTGGTAAAGGGTGGAAGGCTCGGCCTTATGCCTGGTGTTTTGTTCCACTCTTGCCGCCCTAGTTTCCGTCATATCGGTGTTATGTTCCCGGATTTTGCGTTCCTTACGCGGTTGGGTAATAATGGGAACCCCTTGACAGTTCACCTTGAATAAAACTCCTCCAGCAAGGCCGAACCTTGGTTTTACCATTTGCACTAACAACCTATAACCTTCCCTTGGGTTTTCGCGAGCCCGAGGGTCATCTTTATTTTAACCCCCCCCCTGGGCCAGTGCTCCTCTGAGTGTTGGTCCGATACGGGCAGCCTGCGGGGCCACCTCGGGGCAACTCGAGGGTTGGTTTTACTCGTAGCTTGACCTATCTGGTGTGCCCTGAGAACGAGATATGTGCAGCTCCTATCGGGATTTGTCGGCGTATCGGGCTGCTTTGCTGGTCTTGTTTTACCATTGTCGAAATGTCTTGTAGCCGGGATTCCGAGTCTGATCGGGTCTTCCCGCTAGAAGGAATATCCTTCGTTGACCGTGAGAGCTTGTGATGGGCTAAGTTGGGACACCCCTGTAGGGTTTTGAACTTTCGAAAGTCGTGCCCGTGGTTATGGGAAGATGGGAATTTGTTAATGTCCGGTTGTAGAAAACCTGAAGTTGACCTTAATTAAAATACATCAACCGCGTGTGTAACCGTGATGGTCTCTTTCCGGCGGAGTCCGGGAAGTGAACACAGTGTTGGAGTTATGCTTGATGTAGGTTGTTCTAGGATCACTTCTTGATCATAGTTTTCTCGATCGTGCTCTGCCTTCTCTTCTCGCTCTCATTTGCGTATGTTTAGCCACCATATATGCTAGTCGCTTGCTGCAGCTCCACCTCATACTTTTCCTTACCCATAAGCTTAAATAGTCTTGATCGCAAGGGTGCGAGATTGCTGAGTCCCCATGACTCATAGATACTTCCAAAACCAGCTTGCAGGTGTCGTTGAATCGTGCAGATGACGCAACCAAGCTCAAGGAGGAGCTCGATGAAGATATTTTCCTTTGTGTTGTTTCGTTCTAGTTGATCAGTAGTGGAGCCCAGTTGGGGTCGATCGGGGATCTGTGTAGCATTTGGGGTAGTCTTCTTTCATTTTGGTTCCGTAGTCGGACCTTGATTGTAACTGGTTGATGTAATGCTTTATTCATGTAATTGTGTGATGTGGCGAGTGTAATACAACTATGTATCTTTTCCCTTATTGTATTACATGGGTTGTTTGCGAAGATTACCTCACTTGCGACATTGCTTTCAATGCGGTTATGCCTATAAGTCGTGCTTCGACACATGGGAGATATAGCTGCATCGAGGGCGTTACATGCTCCTAGGGGGATAGATTGGTAGGAAAAGACCATCGCTCGTCCCGGACCGCCACTCATAAGGAGGATAATCAAATAACACCTCATGTTTCAAATTTGTTGCATAAAGTTTACTATACGTGCATGCTACGGGACTTGCAAACTTCAACACAAGTATTTCTCAATTTCACAACTACTCAACTAGCATGACTTTGATATTATTACCTCCATATCTCAAAACAATCATCAAGCATCAAACTTTTCTTAGTATTCAAGAAATTCATACGAAAGTTTTATTAATCTTGCATACCAAGCATATTAGGATTTTAAGCAAATTACCATGCTAATAAGACTCTCAAAATAATCTAAGTGAAGCATGAGAGATCAATAGTGAAGCATGAGAGATCAATAGTTACCGATAGAAGTAGACGAAAAAGAGGGGATGCCTTCCGGGGCATCCCCAAGCTTTGGCTTTTAGGTGTCCTTAGATTATCTTGGGGGTGCCATGGTCATCCCCAAGCTTAGGCTCTTGCCACTCCTTGTTCCATAATCCATCAAATCTTTACCCAAAACTTGAAAACTTCACAACACAAAACTTAAAGTAGAAAACTCGTGAGCTCCGTTAGCGAAAGAAAACAAAAGACCACTGCAAGGTACTGTAATGAACTCATTATTTATTTGTATTGGTGTTATACCTACTGTATTACAACTTATCTATGGATTATAAACTATTTGACTAGCCATAGATTCATCAAAATAAGCAAACAACACACGAAAAACAGAATCTGTCAAAAACAGAACAGTCTGTAGTAATCTGTAGCTAGCGCAAGATCTGGAACCCCAAAAATTCAAAAATAAATTTCTGGACTTGAGTAATTTATCTATTAATCATATGCAAAAATAATTAACTAAATAGCACTTTCCAAATAAAAATGACAGCAGTTCTCATGAGCGCTAAAGTTTCTGTTTTTTACAGCAAGTTCAACAAGACTTTCCCCAAGTCTTCCCAACGGTTCTACTTGGCACAAACACTAATTAAACACAAAAAACACAAACAAATCAGAGGCTAAATAATTTATTTATTACTAAACAGGAGCAAAAAGCAAGGAATAAAAATAAAATTGGGTTGCCTCCCAACAAGCGCTATCGTTTAACGCCCCTAGCTAGGCATAACAAGCAAGAATAGATCTAGGTATTGCCATCTTTGGTAGGCAATCCATAAGTGGCTCTCATGATAGATTCATATGGTAATTTTATTTTCTTTCTAGGTAAGTGTTCCATGCCCTTTTTTAATGGAAATTGAAATCTAATATTCCCTTCCTTCATATCAATAATTGCACTAACCGTTCTAAGGAAAGGTCTACCGAGAATAATAGGGCAAGAAGGATTGCAATCTATATCAAGAATGATAAAATCTACGGGCACATAATTCCTATTTGCAACAATAAGAACATCATTAATTCTTCCCATAGGTTTATTAATAGTGGAATCCGCAAGATGCAAGTTTAGAGAGCAATCATCAAAATCACGGAAATCTAGCAAATCACACAAAGTTTTGGGAATAGTAGAGACACTAGCACCCAAATCACACAAAGCATAAAACTCATAATTTTTAATTTTAATTTTAATAGTAGGTTCCCACTCATCATAAAGTTTTCTAGGGATAGAAACTTCCAATTCAAGTTTTTCTTCATAAGATTGCATCAAGGCATCAACGATATGTTTAGTAAACGCTTTATTTTGACTATAAGCGTGAGGAGATTTTAGCACAGATTGCAACAAGGAAATACAATCAATTAAAGAGAAATTTTCATAATTAAATTCCTTGAAATCCAATATAGTGGGTTTAGCAACATTTAGGGTTTTAATTTCTGCAATCCCACTTTTATCAAATTTAGCATCAAGACCAATAAATTCCGAATTCTTAGAACGCCTTCTAGGTAAAGGTGGATCATATTCAGTCCCATCATCATCAAGATTCATATTGCAAAACAAAGATTTAATAGGGGACACATCAATAACTTTTAGATCTTCATCATTATTTTCATAGGAACTAGAAGAACACGCTTTTATAAAGGCATCTTTCTTAGCACGCATCCTAGCGGTTCTTTCTTTGCACTCGTCAATGGAAATTCTCATGGATTTGAGAGACTCATTGATATCATTCTTAGGTGGAATAGATCTAAGTTTCAAAGAATCAACATCAAGAGCAATTCTATCAACGTTCCTAGCCAAATCATCAATCTTAAGCAATTTTTCTTCAATCATAGCATTAAAATTCTTTTGTGAAGAAATAAATTCTTTAATATTAGATTCAAAATCAGAGGGCATCTTATTATAATTTCCATAAGAATTTTTGTAGGAATTACCATAATTATTAGAGGGATTACTAGGATAAGGCCTATGATTGAAATTTCCTCTATACGAGTTGTTGCCAAAATTGTTCCTACCAACAAAATTCACATCCATAGATTCATTATTATTCTCAATCAAAGTAGACAAGGGCATATCATTAGGATCAGAAGAAACACTCTTATTAGCAAATAATTTCATAAGTTCATCCATCTTTCCACTCAAAACATTAATTTCTTCTATCGCATGCACCTTTTTAGTAGATCTTTCAGTATGCCATTGAGAATAATTAACCATAATATTATCTAGGAATTTAGTAGCTTCTCCTAAAGTGATTTCCATAAAAGTGCCTCCCGCGGCCGAATCTAAAATATCTCTAGAAGCAAAATTCAATCCGGCATAAAAAATTTGTATAATCATCCACAAATTTAAACCATGAGTAGGGAAATTACGTATAATTAATTTCATTCTCTCCCAAGCTTGTGCAACATGTTCATGATCGAGTTGTTTAAAATTCATAATATTGTTTCTAAGAGAGATGATCTTAGCGGGAGGAAAATACTTAGAGATAAAAGCATCTTTGCACTTGTTCCATGAATCAATACTATTTTTAGGCAAAAATGAAAATCAAGCTTTAGCACGACCTCTAAGCGAAAAAGGAAATAGCTTCAATTTAATAATATCATTATCGACATCTTTCTTCTTTTGCATGTCACACAAATCAACGAAGCTATTAAGATGGGTAGCGGCATCTTCACTAGGAAGGCCGGAGAACAGATCTTTCATGACAAGATTCAACAAAGCAGTATTAATTTCACAAGATTCAGCATCGGTAAGAGGAGCAATCGGAGTGCTAAGGAAATCATTATTGTTGGTATTGGTGAAGTCACACAATTTAGTATTATCTTGAGCCATCGCGACAAACAAGCAATCCAGCACACGAGCAAACAAAAAGCAAACGGGCAAAAGAGGCAAATAGAGAGGGAGGATAGAGAGAGAGGGCGAATAAAACGGCAAGGGTGAAGTGGGGGAGAGGAAAACGAGAGGCAAATGGCAAATAATGTAATGCGGGAGATAGGGATTGTGATGGGTACTTGGTATGTTGACTTTTGCGCAGGCTCCCCGGCAACGGCGCCAGAAATTCTTCTTCCTACCTCTTGAGCACTGCGTTGGATTTCCCCGAAGAGGAGAGGATGATGCAGCAAAGTAGCGTAAGTACTTCCCTCAGTTTTTGAGAACCAAGGTATCAATCCAGTAGGAGGCAACGCTCGAGTCCCGCGTACCCACACAAAAACAATAGCTCAACGCAACCAACACGCTTAGGGGTTGTCAATCCCTTCACGGTCACTTACAAAAGTGAGATCTGATAGAGATGATAAATAATATTTTTGGTATTTTTGGTATAGAGATGCAAAGTAAAAAGTAAAAGCAAAGCAATAATAAAGTGATGGAGATTGATATGATGATAAAGAGACCCGGGGGCCATAGGTTTCACTAGTGGCTTCTCTCAAGAGCATAAGTATTCTACAGTGGGTGAACAAATTACTGTTGAGCAATTGACAGAATTGAGCATAGTTATGAGAATATCTAGGTATGATCATGCATATAGGCATCACGTCCGAGACAAGTAGACCGAAACGATTCTGCATCTACTACTATTACTCCACTCATCGACCGCTATCCAGCATGCATCTAGAGTATTAAGTTAAAAATAGAGTAACGCCTTAAGCAAGATGGCATGATGTAGAGGGATAGTTTCATGCAATATGATAAAAACCCCATCTTGTTATCCTCAATGGCAACGATACAATACGTGCCTTGCTACTCCTTCTGTCACTAGGAAAGGACACCGCAAGATCGAACCCAAAGCTAAGCACTTTTCCCATGGAAAGAACAACCAATCTAGTAGGCCAAACCAAACTAATAATTTGAAGAGACTTGGAAAGATAACCAATCATACATAAAAGAATTCAGAGAAGATTCAAATATTATTCATAGATAAACTTGATCATAAACCCACAATTCATCGGTCTCAACAAACACACCGCAAAAAGAAGATTACATCGAATAGATCTCCACAAGAGAGGGGGAGAACATTGTATTGAGATCCAAAAAGAGAGAAGAAGCCATCTAGCTACTAACTATGGACCCGTAGGTCTGAGATAAACTACTCACACTTCATCGGAGGGGCTATGATGTTGATGTAGAAGCCCTCCACGATCAATGCCCCCTCCGGCGTAGCTCCGAAACAGGCCCCAAGATGGGATCTCGTGGATACAGAAAGTTACGGCGGTGGAATTAGGGTTTTGGCTCCTGTTCTGATTGTTTGGGGGTACGTGGATATATATAGGAGGAAGAAGTACGTCATCGTCGGTTGATCCGGCCGGTTGATCCGGCCGGTTGGCCATTTTATTTTTCGGCTGTGTGGGCTCTACGGCCTCATCGTCGAATTTAGGTAATAGCTTGCGCTTTGGATAGCTCTTTGTGTGGTAACTTCCACCATACTTTTCTTCGTTGTCGAGCACTTTGTTTCACCTGCTGTTGAGCGTATTTTGTGCGGCCTTAAGCCTTTGCTTCTGCTTCTTCAGACTCCTCGCTGTGGCAATAAGCCTTCTGCGGAGGTTCTCTTGTTCCAAGTGCCTTTCCGGGAGGATGTGTGCATCTTCGTCCAGACTGTTTTCCTCCCAGAGGGGGGTTGATGAGGTTTATCCTCGGCGTCGCCGTGTTCGGACATCGGATCCGTACTATGTTCGCCATTTGCAGTTTCATCGTGCTATGCTGGGTCAATGTGGTCGTCGTTTTCTCTGGAGTCGACTGGAGTGTTATTTTCTCTTGCGCTGTTATCGTTGTTTTTGCCGAGGCGGGATTTTGAGCGGCGCCTATGCCGACGCTTTGCTTGCTTCTCGAGGGAGCTATTCTTCACTGCATCCTTCCGTTCTTCGTCATTGTTTTCTTTGGGTGTATCCACCATGTATATGTCATGTGGTGAAGTGGCTGTCCAGCGCCTTGTGGGCACTGGTTCCTGTTTCTCTCCTGCATCGTCGTCCATGCCGTCGATGTCTTCGGAGTCGAAATTGAGCATGTCGGTTAAATCGTCGACAGAGGCTACTAAGTGGGTGATGGGTGGGCAGCGAATTTCTTCGTCCTCCGCATCCCATTCTAGCCGGACATAGTTCGGCCAAGGATCTCCTGACAAGGAGAGAGACCTTAATGAATTTAGCATGTCACCGAAAGGTGAGTGCTGAAAGATATCCGTGGAGGTGAACTCCATGATCGGCGCCCAATCGGATTCGATAGGCACGGACACAGGCGGCTCGGAGTCCGTGGCCGGAGGTGAATCCAGTGGTTCGGCAACACGGCTCTTGTGAGGCGTGAAGTCAGTATCCGGCTCCATCGCCATTGAGAGTGCGGCCTCCATGGTGGGGTCTATCCCCCCGTCCTTGGATGGCACGATTTGCTCCGGATTGAGGGTCGGAGTAGTTGCAGGTGTGATCTCATGAACACTGTCCGAAAGCAGAGTTACGTCATGCTCGCCGTGATTGTGCGGCGCACCTGACATGGGCTCGAATCCGTCGAAGATCAAGTCTCTACGGATGTCGGCAGTGTAGTTTAAGTTTCCGAACCTGACCTGATTGCCAGGGGCCTAGATCTTGATCTGCTCCAGATGGCCAAGCGAGTTGGCCCGCAGTGCAAAGCCGCCGAATACGAAGATCTGTCCGGGGAGGAAAACCTCACCCTAGACCGCATCGTTACCGATGATCGAAGGAGCCATCAAACCTTACGGTGACGGCACAGTAGAACTCTCAATGTAAGCACCAATGTCGGTGTCAAAACCGGAGGATCTCGGGTAGGGGGTCCCGAACTGTGCGTCTAAGGCAGATGGTAACAGGAGGCGGGGGACACGATGTTTACCCAGGTTCGGGCCCTCTCGATGGAGGTAATACCCTACTTCCTGCTTGATTGATCTTGATGATATGAGTATTACAAGAATTGATCTACCACGAGATCGTAGAGGCTAAACCCTAGAAGCTAGCCTATGGTATGATTGTTGTTGTGCTACGGACTAAACCCTCCAGTTTATATAGACACCGGAGGGGGCTAGGGTTACACAGAGTTGGTTACAAGGAAGGAGATCTACATATCCGTATTGCCAAGCTTGCCTTCCACGCCAAGGAGAGTCCCACTCCGGACACGGGACGAAGTCTTCAATCTTGTATCTTCATAGTCCAACAGTCCAGCCAAAGGATATAGTCCGGCTGTTCGGATACCCCCTAATCCAGGACTCCCTCAACCACGAAACCATATGTCCACCGCGGCAACCTTATGTAACCAAGAGATCCCATCTTGGGGCCTTTGTCGGAGCTCCGCCGGAGGGGGCATTGATCACGGAGGGCCTCTACATCAACTCCATGGCCCCTCCGATGATGTGTGAGTAGTTTACTTCAGACCTTCGGGTCCATAGCTAGTTGCTAGATGGCTTCTTCTCTCTCTTTGGATCTCAATACAAAGTTCTCCTCGATTCTCTTGGAGATCTATTCGATGTAATCTTCTTTTGTGGTGTGTTTGTCGAGATCTGATGAATTGTGGGTTTATGATCAAGTCTATCTATGAACAATATTTGAATCTTCTCTGAATTCTTTTATGTATGATTGGTTTATCTTTGCAAGTCTCTTCGAATTATCAGTTTGGTTTGGCCTACTAGATTGATCTTTCTTGCAATGGGAGAAGTGCTTAGCTTTGGGTTCAATCTTGCGGTGCTCGATCCCAGTGACAGAAAGGGAAACGACACATATTGTATTGTTGCCATTGAGGATAAAAAGATGGGGTTTACATCATATTTCATGAGTTTATCCCTCTACATCATGTCATCTTGCTTAAGGCGTTACTCTGTTCTTATGAACTTAATACTCTAGATGCATGCTGGATAGCGGTCGATGTGTGGAGTAATAGTAGTAGATGCAGAATCGTTTCGGTCTACTTGTCACGGACGTGATGCCTATATACATGATCATGCCTAGATATTCTCATGATTATTCACTTTTCTATCAATTGCTCAATAGTAATTTGTTCACCCACCGTAATACTTATGCTATCTTGAGAGAAGCCACTAGTGAAACCTATGGCCCCTGGGTCTATTCTCCATCATATAAGTTTCCATCTACTTTATTTTGCAATCTTTACTTTCAGTCTATATCATAAAAATACCAAAAATAGTTATCTTATTATTATCATCTCTATCAGATCTCACTCTTGCAAGTGGTCGTGAAGGGATTGACCACCCCTTTATCGCGTTGGTTGCGAGGTTCTTATTTGTGTGTGTAGGTACGAGGTGGCTCGCGCGTGGTCTCCTACTGGATTGATACCTTGGTTCTCAAAAACTGAGGGAAATACTTGCGCTGCTTTACTGCATCACCCTTTCCTCTTCAAGGGAAAACCAACGCAGTGCTCAAGAGGTAGCACGCGCTCATCTGAAGATGCCCGAGGTTGATGGCCTCCTTCAACTGATGCCACTTGTCCGCCAGCCGAAGGCCCTCTGTCTCAAGGCGAGCGTCAACATCGACAAGCTCTTCCCCGAGCCAGCTCAGCGCACCCATTGCCTCCCGGAAGAGCTCGTGGCGGACAGCGTCGCGCCCACGCGCAAGCTCAAATGCGCGGCCGGGTCCGTCATCCATGTCGGGAATCATCGGGGAAGCTTGAGGTGGCTTGCCTGCTCCTAGCAGGGAGCTGGAGGTCGGCTCCTTCCCCACCGCCTTCCGGTCCTCGGAAGAGGCGCTGCAGGGCAAGGCCTCGCAGTTTGAAGATAAAGCCGATGACCAATGGAGGAGCCCTCGGCACGCCTTTGGCACCCCAGATAGGACCATGAAGGAGGGACAACAAGAACACGGGGTCAAGACCCCTAGTTGGCGCATCCTCCTCGGGAACCAGCCCCGAGCCGCGTGCGGCAGTCTGGCGAGGAGAGCTCGGGATCAGTGGTGAGCCAATGACTGGCGGAGGCCGCTCCTCAGGAGATCTCGCCACTCCAACTGAGGGGATCCTGAGGGGCCATGGTTAGAAAAGGATACAACACTCAGGGAATCACAAAGAGGAGGTACCTACTCGTCTACGGCTATGTACTTCCTTTGCTTCAACGGCCGGTAGGCGTTACCACTATAGCTTAGAGATCCCTTCCTCCTGCGAAGTGCTTCAAAGTTCGGGCGGAGCTGACCGAAGCCCGGAGCGCGGCCGTTTGCACCCAAGATATTTGTTGGGGCCTCTGGGGTGGTGACTTCGGGAGCATCAGGCCGGGGCAGTTCCTCAGCCCCTGCCTCACGACTGCCAGCCCGAGCCTCGTAGGCTTCCGCCTCAGGAGCCTCGGACCGCGCCAGCCTTCTGACTGTCCCACCAGGGTGGCTCACCCGAGCCTCGGAAGCGGCCACCTCGGGAGCCTTGTCCAACGTCGCTCCTTCAGTAGCCACCTCGTTGGCATCCTGCAGCACTCATCCCCTGCATCCACCTTCAGGGTGCGTGCCGCGGTGGCAGCAGGCAGAGGAACCACAAGGACGGGGTTCTTGCGTGACCCTTCAAGGCCGGCTGGGCGTAGCCCCCATTCATCGAAAAGGGGCATATGCCTCGCGAACTCCACCTTGTTCGAGCAGCAATACAAGAAGCTGAAGGAAATATGCACTCGAGGCAATAATAAAGTTGTTATTTATATTTCCTTATATCATGATAAATTTTTATTATTCATGCTAGAATTGTATTAACCGGAAACTTAGTACATGTGTGAATACATAGACAAACAGAGTGTCCCTAGTGTGCCTCTACTTGACTAGCTTGTTAATCAAAGATGGTTAAGTTTCCTAGCCATAGACATGTGTTGTCATTTGATGAACGGGATCACATCATTAGAGAATGATGTGATGGACAAGACCCATCCGTTAGCTTAGCACTATGATCGTTTAGTTTATTTCTATTGCTTTCTTCATGACTTATACATGTTCCTATGACTATGAGATTATGCAACTCCTGAATACCAGAGGAACACTTAGTGTGCTATCAAACATCACAACATATCTGGGTGATTATAAAGATGCTCTACAAGTGTCTCCGATGGTGTTTGTTGAGTTGGCATAGATCGAGATTAGGATTTGTCACTCCGAATGTCGGAGAGGTACCTCTGGGCCCTCTCAGTAACGCTCATCACTATAAGTCTTGCAAGCAATGTGACTAATGAGTTAGTTGCGGGATGATGCATTACAGAACGATTAAAGAGACTTGCCGGTAAACGAGATTGAACTGTTGGAGATATGCCCTAGAGGCAATCATGTATGATGATATTTCCTATGTGTTTATGAATAAAGATAGTCCTTGGACATTATCAATGATGTGTATCAGCAAGTACGTGACTTGTTTGTGGGACTATGCATTGTATGATGACTGTCCTAAAAGGTCCCTAGTCGAAAGGGTTGTGTGGACACACAGCCAACTAGACTAGCATATGACACAGTCGATGGCTTGGTCTCACTAGCCATGGAGCATTGGATGCTAACCGGATAATATGGACTTGGAAGGATCTGGTCGGATTCGACGTAGTCAGATCCGAGTCAAGATAAGGTCCGAGTCGGACAGATCCAACTATGAGACGCAGCGATATGTCATCTGTGAGTCTCGAGTACAACATATGTTATATGCCCTAAGACCTGAGTTGACACATGTACTCGGGATGGGGACAGACTTGCTTTGGGCCGACCAAATGCTACTCCGTAACTGGGTAGTTATAAAGGTAGGTTCCGGGTTTGTCCAGAACCATGCTGCGAGACATGGTCGAGCAAGATAGGATTTGCCCCTCTGATCAGGAGAGATATACTCTGGGCCCCTCGTGTGATCCGACCAGGATAAGCATGGCCATGCGACAAGGATTATGAGATAATCCGGTTTGTGGTCGACATCATTGGAACGAGAAATAGGTCGGGCTAGAACAAGGATGACAGACTCGCCTTGAGCCCGACAACATATATCGTGTGGAAAAAGGAATGGAAGTATGATGTATGATACGTCTCCAACGTATCTACTTTTCCAAACACTTTTGCCCTTGTTTTGGACTCTAACTTGCATGAATTGAATGGAACTAACCTGGACTGACGATGTTTTCAGCAGAATTACCATGGTGTTATTTATGTGCAGGAGCAAACGTTCTCGGAATGACCTGAAACTTCACAGAGCGACTTTTCAGAAAATAAGAAAAATACCTGCAAAAGATGGAGGCCAGGGGGCCCACCACCTTGCCACGAGGGTAGGGGGCGCGCCTGCTCCCCTGGTGCGCGCCCCCTATCTTGTGGGCCCCCTGTTGCGTCTCTGAATCCAACTCCAACTCCATATATTGAGTTTCGATGAGAAAAAAATCAGAGAGAAGAAATCATCGTGTTTTACGATACAGAGCCGCCGCCAAGCCCTAAAACCTCTCGGGAGGGCTGATCTGGAGTCCGTTCAGGGCTCCGGAGAGGGGAATACGTCGCCATCGTCATCATGAACCATCCTCCATCACCAATTTCATGATGCTCACCGCCGTGCGTGAGTAATTCCATCATAGGCTTGCTGGACGGTGATGGGTTGGATGGGATCTATCATGTAATCGAGTTAGTTTTGTTAGGGTTTGATCCCTAGTGTCCACTATGTTCTGAGATTGATGTTGCTATGACTTTGCTATGCTTAATGCTTGTCACTAGGGCCCGAGTGCCATGATTTCAGATCTGAACCTATTATGTTTTCATCAATATATGAGTGTTCTTGATCCTATCTTGCAAGTCTATAGTCACCTATTATGTGTTATGATCCGTTAACCCCGAAGTGACAATAATCAGGATACTTACCGGTGATGACCGTAGTTTGAGGAGTTGATGTATTCACTATATGTTAATGCTTTGTTCCAGTTCTCTATTAAAAGGAGGCCTTAATATCCCTTAGTTTCCGTAAAGACCCCGCTGCCACGGGAGGGTAGGACAAAAGATGCCATGCAAGTTCTTTTCCATAAGCATGTATGACTATGTTTGGAATACATGCCTACATTATATCAATGAACTGGAGCTAGTTCTGTGTCACCCTAGGTTATGACTATTACATGATGAACCGCATTCGGCATAATTCTCTATCACCGATCCATTGCCTACGAGCTTTCCGTATATTGTTCTTCTCTTATTTACTTTCCCGTTGCTATTGCTATCATCACTACAAAATACCAAAAACATTACTTTTACTATTGCTACCTTTTGCTACCGTTACCACTACTATCATATTACTTTGCTACTAAATACTTTGCTGCAGATATTAAGTTTCCAGGTGTGGTTGAATTGACAACTCAGCTGCTAATACTTGAGAGTATTCTTTGGCTCCCCTTATGTCGAATCAATAAATTTGGGTTGAATACTTTACCCTCGAAAACTGTTGCGATCCCCTATACTTGTGGGTTATCAAGACTATTGTCTGGCGCCGTTGCCGGGGAGCATAGCTCTATTCTTTGAGTCACTTGGGATATATATCTGCTTATCATTATGAAGAACTTGAGAGATCCAAAAACCTAGATCTATCCCTCAACTACGAGGGGAGGTAAGGAACTGCCATCTAGCTCTGAACTTCATTCACCTTCTGTTATGAGTAAGCTTGCGACACCTACACCTACTTCTGCTATTCATTCTGATATGTCGCACGTTATTGATGATGCCACTTATGCTAGCATGATACTTACGATGAAACTACCTCTATGCCTGATACTACTATGCCACTTAGTGATTTTCTTGATGAACAAATTGCTAGGGCTAGAGAAATTGAAAATATTGAATTTGATGATACTGATGAAAGTGATGATGAAGAACCACTTGTTATTCCTAAGGGTTATGTTTTTGATCAAGAAGCTTCTTTCGCTATCTTAGCTTTTGAAAATAGAAATGAACTCAAAAGGTTATCAGCTAAATGGAGTAAGCAATCTCTAAGTGCTAGAATGAAACCTGACCCTGCTTTTGCTACTTCACCTATCTGTGTTACTGATAAGGATTATGAATTCTCTGTTGATCCTGATATAATTACTTTTGTTGAGTCTGCTCATTTTCATGGTTATGAATCTGAAACTGTCGTGGCACATCTTACTAAATTAAATGATATAGCTACCCTGTTCACTAAAGATGAGAGAACTCGCTACTTCTATATCCTGAAAATATTTCCATTCTCATTAAAGGGTATTGCTAAGATATGGTTTAATTCTCTTGATCCTGGTTGTGTGCGTAATCCCCAGGATATGATTTATTACTTCTATGCTAAATATTTCCCTGCTCATAAGAAACAAGCTGCTTTAAGGGACATATATAATTTTGTGCAAATTGAAGAATAGAGTCTCCCACAAGCTTGGGGGAGGCTTCTCCAATTACTTAATGCTTTGCCTGATCATCCTCTTAAGAAAAATGAAATACTTGATATCTTTTATAATGGACTAACCGATGCCTCCAGAGATTACCTGGATAGTTGTGTTGGTTCTGTTTTCAGGGAAAGAACACCGAATGAAGCTAAAATTCTATTGAATAATATGTTGACAAATGAAAATAATTGGACACCTTCGGAGCCAATTCCTGAGCCTACTCCTAAACCAACTCCGAAGAAGAGGGTTATTCTATTTCTTAGTCCTAAAGATATGCAAGAGGCAAAGAAATCTATGAAAGAAAAAGGTATTAAGGCTGAAGATGTTAAGAATTTACCTCCTATTGAAGAAATACATGGTCTTGATTTACCGCCTATTGAAGAAACATATAATCTTAATCCATTACCTATTGAAGAAACTCATGGTCTTCATAACCCGACACACGTAGTAAAGGTAATTTCTCTCTATAGATATGATAAAGCTGAAATCCCATTTACTAAATTTGCTAGCCCATGCTTAGATGAGTTTGATAAATTTATGGCTAAGCAAGAAGAATTTTAATGCTTATTTTGCTAGACAATTGAAAACTAATTCAAATATGCTTGAACACTTGGGTGATTATATGGCTAATGTCAAAGGTGAACTAAAACTTATTAGTAAACATGCGTCTATGGTTACCACTCAAGTAGAAAAAGTACTTAAAGCTCAAAATGATTTGCTTAATGAATTGAATAGTAGGAATAATGATTATGCTATTAAAGTGGCTACTAGAACTGGTAGAATGACTCAGGAACCTTTGTATCCTGAAGGCCACCCTAAGAGAATTGAGCAAGATTCTCAGAGAAATAATATAGATGTACCTAGTTCTTCTAAAAAGAAGAAAAAGAAAAATGATAGGACTTTGCATGCTTCTAGTGATCCTATTGTTGAAACACCTGAGAATCCAAATGATATTTCTATTTCTGATGCTGAAACTCAATCTGGTAATGAACCTGAAACTAGTGATAATGCTAATAATAATGTTCATGATGATGCTCAACCTAGTAATAACAATGATATAGAAATTGAACCTGCTGTTGATCTTGATAACCCACAATCAAAGAAACAACGTTATGATAAGAAAGACTTTGTTGCTAGGAAACATGGTAAAGAAAGAGAGCCTTGGGTTCAGAAACCCATGCCTTTTCCTCCCAAACCATCCAAGAAAAAGGATGATGAGGATTTTGAGCGCTTTGCTGAAATTATTAGACCTATCTTTTTGCGTATGCGATTAACTGATACGCTCAAAACCAATCATTATGCTAAGTACATGAAAGATATAATTAAAAATAAAAGAAAGATACCGGAAGCTGAAATTTCCACCATGCTTGATAATTATACTTTTAAGGGTGAAATACCAAAGAAACTTGGAGATCCCGGTGTACCAACTATACCATGCTCCATTAAAAGAAATTATGTTAAAACTGCTTTATGTGATCTTGGAGCCGGTGTTAGTGTTATGCCTCTCTCTTTATATCGTAGACTTGATTTGAATAAGTTGACACCTACTGAAATATCTTTGCAAATGGCTGATAAATCAACTGCTATACCTGTCGGTATTTGTGAGGATGTGCCTGTTGTAGTTGCAAAGTTACTATTTTAACGGACTTTGTTATTCTTGATATTCCTGAGGATGATGGTATGTCTATTATTCTTGGAAGACCCTTTTTGAATACTGCAGGGGCTGTTATTTATTGCACTAAAGGCAATGTCACTTTTCATGTTAATGGTAATGAGCACACGGTACACTTTCCGAGGAAACAACCTCAAGTTCATAGTATCAACTCTATTGGAAAAATTCCATCAATTATATTTGGAGGGTTTGAATTTCCTCTTCCTACTGTCAAGAAGAAATATGATATTCTTATTATTGGGGATGTGCATATCCCCGTTGAGGTAACATAGTGTTATTCGAAATATCTCCGGTTCCATGTTATTTGGAATGAGTTCGTTAACAAGACTTGGTCAACCTTGTTAGTGGATTCCTTTTGATGATCATGAGATGGATGAAACTAGAAGGCACAACCTTCTGTACCCCACTTTTACTTTCTGTTATTTATATTAAATAAAATAAAATAAATATTTTTCTGTCTGTTATCTGATTATCCATGCAATATAAAAATACCTCGAAAATAAAAGTTCTCCAAATGCCCTGAAATTTAAATATGATTTTTTCTAGAATATTTGAGGATTTATGGAACTGAGAACACACCAGGGGGGTCAACCACCTGCCCACGAGGGTGGAGGGTGCGCCCACCCCTCTAGGGCGCGCCCCCTGCCTCGTGGGCCCATGGTGGCCCTCCTCCACTTATTCCTGCACCCACACACTTCATCTTCCTCCCACAAACACGAATATCCAGCTCAACCCCGAGTCCAAGCTCGTGTTGCTGCCATTTTCGATCTCCTTGCTCAAGGCACCTCTCACAAAACTGCTTGGGGAGATTGTTCCTTGGTATGTGACTCCTCCATTGGTTCAATTAGTTTTTGTTCTAGTGCTTTATTCATTGCAAATTTGTGCTACTTAGGTGACCCTGTTATTGAGCTTGCATGTCAAATTTATATGGTCAAAAGTAGTTTTGATGCATGATATAGGCCCTAGGAACTTGTAGGAGTAGTTGCTATCAATATTATTGAGTTTGGTTTACTTTTATTTTGAAGTTACTAAAAAATTTCAGAATTTTTCAGAGGAAGAAATATGCTTAGGAAAATGTTCCAAGGTGGTTCCTCAAGGAAGCAAGGACCCAGGCTTGCAATGCGTGATGCTGATGAAGAGCCACCAAGAAACGGTCCAGTGCGTCCTTGTGAATGGCCTTCTGAGAACTTTATGGATCGAGCAGGAATTAAATAAGAATTTAACGCGTATTTGCGTAATGCTGATCTTGTGAGCTTCGAGGAAGAGAAGTGCAGTCAATATCACAATCTCACTAGTTCCTTGTTGAGGAGGTTTGGATTTTCAACTTCACGTAATTCTCCAACTGTCCTGTTTGATCTTTATGATAAATCTTACACTATGGACTTAGAGGATTTTACCACTGCATGCAAACTTCCACAATGGGTAGTATAAGGGATCCTCGCAAATCTGAATTTAGAGATTTTCTTGCTAGCATAACCGTGGGAGAATCTAGAGATATTACACAAGCTACCATAGGGAGCATTCACTTTCCTGCTATACATTATTTTGCTCTCTTCATAGGTAGATGCATCATGGTAAGGATGAGGCATGTCACATGTGTGTCCCAGATCTCAGTATTCTTAGGAGTGCTGTGTTAGGAGACCAATCTTATAATTTGGGAGCCATTATTGCACGTAGGTTGCACCTTAATAGATATAATGGAGATTTCTTTGGAGGAATTTATGCAACCCGCATAGATAATTTTCTTGGTATAGACATACGCGAAGATGATATTGAATTACCACCTGCTTATTTAGATTTTAATGCTATGGTTCACCACCTGTTTGTTGAGAGGAACGAATCACCTCTCCAGTATCGACTAATCTTTGACAGACACTGTGATGTCCGTATTACTCTCCCTTGTAACAACCTCGATGCGACTATATCTCCCACGTGTCGAGGCACGACTTAGAGGCATAATCGCATTGAAGGCATATGTCGCAAGTGAGGTAATCTTCACACAACCCATGTAATATAATAAGGGAAAGAGGTTACATAGTTGGCTTACAATCGCCACTTCACACAATTATATGAATAAAGCATTACATCATCCAGATACAATCAAGGTCCGACTACGGAACCCAAAACAAAAGAAGAACCCCAAATGCGACAAAGGTCCCCGATCGACCCCAACCGGGCTCCACTACTGATCAACTAGAACGAAACAACACAAAGGACAAGATCTTCATCGAGCTCCTCCTGAGCTTGGTTGCGTCAACTGCACGGTCTCATCGGCACCTGCAAGCTGGGTTTGGAAGTATCTGTGAGCCACGGGGACTCAGCAATCTCGCACCCTCGCAATCAAGACTATTTAAGCTTATGGGTAAGGTAAAAGTATGAGGTGGAGCTACAGCAAGCGACTAGCATATATGGTGGCTAACATATGCAAATGAGAGCGAGAAGAGAAGGCAAAGCGCGATCGATAAAAGTATGATCAAGAAGTGATCCTATAACAACCTACGTCAAGCATAACTCCAACAACCGTGTTCACTTCCCAGACCCCGCCGGAAAGAGACCATCATGGTTACACACGCGGTTGATTCATTTTAATTAAGGTCGAACTTCAGGTTTTCTACAACCGGACGTTAACAAATTCTCATCTACCCATAACCGCGGGCACGGCTTTCGAAAGTTCAAATCCCTGCAGGGGTGTCCCAACTTAGCCCATCACAAGCTCTCACGGTCAACGAAGGAATAGACCTCCTCCCGAGACATTCCGATCAGACTCGGTATCCCGGTACAACAAGACATTTCGACAGGGTAAAACTAAACCAGCAACACCGCCCGAATGTGCCGACAAATCCCGATAGGATCTGCACATATCTCTTTCTCAGGGCACACTCAGATGAGACTAGCTACGAGTAAAACCAACCCTCAAGTTTCCCCGAGGTGGCCCCGCAGGCAGCTCAGTTTGGACCAACACTCAGAGGAGCACTGGCCCGAGGGGGTTAAAATAAAGATGACCCTCGGGCTGGCCGACCCAAGGGAAAGAAAAGGCTAGGTGGCGAATGGTAAAACCAATGTTGGGCATTGCTGGAAGAGCTTTACTTAAGGCGAACTGTCAAGGGGTTCCCATTATAGCCCAACCGCGTAAGGGACGCAAAATCCAGGAACATAACACCGATATGACGGAAACTAGGGCGGCAAGAGTGGAACAAAACACCAGGCATAAGGCCGAGCCTTCCACCCTTTACCAAGTATATAGATGCATTAAGATAACATAGCAATATAATGATATCCCAACAAGTAAATAAATGTTCCAACAAGGAACGGCCTCCAATCTTCACCTGCAACTAGCAACGCTATAAGAGGGGCTGAGCAAAGCGGTAACATAGCCAATCAACGGTTTGCTAGGACAATGGTGGGTTAGAGGTTTGACATGGCAATTTGGGAGGCTTGCAAGCAAGTGGTAGGCATCGTAGCAATGGCATAGCAAAAGAGCGAGCAAACTAGCATAGCAAAGATAGTAGTGATTTTGAGGGTATGATCATCTTGCCTGCACAGTTGTCAGAGTTGACTAGATCCTCAAGAGCAAACTCAACGGGCTCCTCGTTAGCGAACTCGTCTCCCGGCTCTACCCAAACAAGACAAACAAGCAACAAGGATACAATCAACCACGTGCAAACTCAATCAACACGATGCAAAGATGATATGCTATGCGGGATGCGATGCGGGATGTAAAATGCAAGATATGACAGGAAATGCATGAACCTGGCCTTAACTTGGAATTCCAAGGGTGCCACTGGAAAGATGAGATGAAATCGCTTGAAAACGATATAAAGAACGCCGGAATCGGAGTTACGATTTGGAAATGGCAAGCGATTCAAAAATGACACCGGTCTGCGATTTACAGCAAGTAGGCATCTAAATGCAATGACATGAACATGCTACAGCCACCAAACAAGACAACAAAATACATGGCAGGGATGCACACAAGATGCTTAACAAAAGTCTAGCACTGAGTTACGGCCAAATCATCCATTAACAGGTTCAAACAAGCATGGCAAAAACGCAAATGACAAACAGATCTTAGACTAGGTGAAATCAACACTTGTCTGGAATTTCAGATCATATAGCCCTCTTCGGAGCAACAAAACAACATGCTACAGGACCTGAATATGACAAAGAAAGACATGGCATGGAGCTACTAAACAAGCTTAACAAAAGTCCCTTAGTGACCTTGAGCCAAAAGGGATCACAAAATATACTAACAAGCACACGAACATAGCAAAAATATAATCAGTTTTCAGACTTAGTGAAAAACTGGGACATGCTGAAACATAACTCACGAAGGCATGTTTACGAGCTCGATGCACTCACTACGGTGCAAGTCATGGCAATACAAGCATACACCCATAACTAAGGCACAAAATACAAGCTATATATTGCAATAACAATGGCATAGCATGCACGGATCAACTACAATAACATCGGCAAAATCGCAAACAAGTTGACAATCTTCCCAGATTCACAACGAAGCAAAAGTAGAGCTCGATTGACTCAAGCTAGGATGCTCCATAATTGAAAACAAAGACATGGATGGATATAGCACTACAATATTAACAAAACTCCTTTACTAATCATCCTCAAAAGAGTCACGGATCACTAGGAAACAACAAAAACATATGGCATCGTGAGATAAACAATCCCAGGACTTAGTGAGATCACTAAGTCCCTGAAAACAGAATTACCGGGTGCCTCACTTTGAAAGCTTGCACAAGTCACCATACACATCCTAAAAATACATGGGTTGCACCTTTGGATAGATGACAAAACCCTTAACAAAACATATGAAGAACTCACGGGCATATCATGCACACATTAATCATGGCAAAAATGACAAAAGTGCTAAACGGAGTAACAGATCTGACAATTAACTCAAGTAGCCCTCTCCTAACAGCATTTCGGACATCAAGGTGAGATAAAATGAAAATGATGCAATGGAATGAAATGATGTACTCTCTGAGATGAACATTTTGATATGCTATATGCATGAATCGGAGCTACGGATGCAAAGTTACGGGGCCTCGAACAGGAGCATATGGACTGAAAATTTAGGGACTTAGAGAAAATTAGGTCAACCCTGAAATTTTCAGATCTGGATCGGGGCGGCGCGCGAACCGAGGTGGCCGGGCTCTCGCCGGAGCTTCTCGCCGGAGGAGGAGGGAGGGCCGGCCGGGGCTTGCCGGAGATGGGGAGAGGGGGCCGGCCGGAGTCGGGGCGTCGCTGGCGACCTCCTGTGGCGGCGGCGGGGGCCGGCGGTGGTGCGCGGCGGCCGGCGGCGGGGGCCCGCGGTGGCGCGCGGCGGCCGACGCGGTGGCGGCGGGCGGCGGGGCACGGCGCCAGGCGGCGGACTAAGGAGGCAGGCGGCGGGGCGCGCGTGGGCCTCGGGGGCCCGGCTCGGGCTTCCTGGGCCGGCGGTGGGAGGCGGCGGCAAGCTGACAGGTGGCGGCCGTGGAGTGGCTGGCGGTGGCGGCGGACGTTGTCCGGCTTCGCCCGGACACGTCCGGAGCGGCGGATCTGGGATTTTTTTAGGGTTAGGAGGGAGAGGATCCGCGAATTTGGAATGGGGGGTGTATATATAGGCATAGAGGGAGCTAGGAGAGTCCAAATGAGGTGCGGTTTTTGGCCACGCGATCATGATCGAACGCTCTAGGACATGGAGCAGAGTTAGGTGGGTTTTGGGCCAAATTGGAGGGGTGTTGGGCTGCAACACACACGAGGCCTTTTCGGTCCCTCGGTTAACCGCTGGAGTATCAAACGAAGTCCAAATGATACGAAACTTGACAGGCGGTCTACCGGTAGTAAACCAAGGCCGCTTGGCAAGTCTCGGTCCAATCCGGAAATGTTTAATCCCCACACACGAAAGAAAGGTAGAATTGACCACCGGAGGAGAACGAAGCGCCGGATTGCAAAACGGACAACGAGAAAAATGCTCGGATGCATGAGACGAACACGTATGCAAATGAAATGCACATGATGACATGATATGCAATGCATGACACGCAAGCAATGACATGGTAACAACAACGAATAACTGGACGACACCTGGCACATCGGTCTCGGGGTGTTACATCCCTGCTCCTGCCTTCTTTGATTATCAGGCAAGAGGAAGATATAATATTACCAGAGAGGAGGCAGATGAGTACGAGAGGAGAGGAGAGGCCGCTCGTCGCCACGCTGCAGCTCAGGAGGCGATAGCCGCTGCATCGCAGTACGACCCCAACTACTATTATGGATATCCGCCAGGCCAGCCATGGCCATAGACCAACTTAGGCCAAAAGCCTAAGCTTGGGGGGGTACGTATTTCCCACCGACATTACATTCATGTTCACACACTCATTGCTAGATGTAGGTGCTCATACTTTTTCATTGTATCATCCATGCTAGTTTAATTTCCTTTTTATGCTTTCTTCTTGTGTGTTTAATAAACCTTAAGAAAAACCAAAAAAATTAGTTGTAGCTTTTAGCTAGTTGTAATTTCCATGCTTTTAGTAGTAATTAAAAAGAATACCCAAAAATATTTCATGTTCTTCTTTTGCTTGTTGGGAGCTTTCCCGTGTAAATAGTTTTATTTCTTTTCTTTGGGGGTCGATAGGAGAAGACCATAATTAAATTGTTGAAGTGGCTCTTATATGCATTATTGTTTATCCGACAAAAGAGCCCATATTACCTTGTCTTCTCCTGTTTATTGAATGCTTGCAGATTCCAGCTTAGTTCAATGCACGTTCACTATTATTATTATTCACACTATTCGGTCATGCAAGTGAAAGGCAATTATGACGATATATGATGGACTGGCTGAGATAAGAAAAGCTGGTATGAACTCGACCTCTTTTGTTTTTGTAAATATGATTAGTTCATCATTCCTGATTCAGCCTATTATGAATAAACATGTTTGCAATGACAACTAGAGATCATAGTTTCTTGTGCCATGCTTGATTAGCTATGAGTTATAATGGTTTACCTTGCGTGCCAACATGCTATTGAGATGGTTATGATGTGGTATGATAGGGTGGTATCCTCCTCTGAATGATTTAAGTGACTTGACTTGGCACATGTTCACGCATGTAGTTGAAACAAAATCAACATAGCCTTCACGATCAGGGATGGCAATGGGTCGGGTTTGGGGTGGGTGGAGCTGGTCCAAATCCAACCCATGACCCATCTACTTACCCTCTGCCCATCCACCAAATTATCCATGCGCACAACTTGTGCCCATGCCCAGACCCGCTGGATATCCACATACTCATGGAGCTCCATGGGCATAGAAAAGTCAGCATGTAGCCTTCCCAAAGATCAAATTAACTCAACATGCTTCACTCACAAATGTCAACATAAGCTACATGCATAAGTAGGCAACAAGTAATATGATGAGTCCTTAAGTGTGACATACAAGAGGTTGATTTTGTAGCATATAGCTTATGGCACCAGTTGCATATTGCCTGCCATTTCCCATTGATTTGTTCTTCCTACTGTCACTAGCATATGTCCCCACATGTCATATGAGTATTCATTGGATATCCATGGACCACAAACTATAACCGTGCCCAACCCAGCGGTTCGTGGGTAACCATATCCATGAACCCATGGGCAGAAATGTGCTCCATACCCTTGCCCAACCGGGTCGGCTATCCATGGGTATCCAGATCCATGGATAAAATTGCCATCCCTATTCACGATATTTATGTTCATGGTGGATTATATCCTACTCATGCTTGCATTCGGTGTTGATTAATTTTCATGCATGTTCATGACTGTTGTCGCTCTCTAGCTGGTCGCTTCCCAGTCTTTTGCTAGCCTTCACTTGTACTAAGCGGGAATATTGCTTGTGCATCCAAACTCCTTAAACCCCAAAGTTATTCCACATGAGTCCACTATACCTACCTATATACGGTATCTACCTGTCATTCCAAGTAAATTTGTATGTGCCAAACTCTAAACCTTCAAATAAATATCATGTTTTGTATGCTCGAATAGCTCATGTATCAACTAGCGCTGTCTGTATCTTCCATGTTAGGCGGGTTATTCTCAAGAGTAGTGGACTCCGCTCCTCACTCACGAGATAAATGGCTGGTCACCAGGATGCCCAGTCCCATGCTTTATGCAAACTAAATCAAAATAATTGCAAACAAAACTCCCCTGGGACTCTTGTTAGTTGGAGGCACTCGTTGTTTCGAGCAAGCCAAGGATTGATGCTTGTTGGTGGAAGGGGGAGTATAAACTTTACCATTCTATTTGGGAACCGCCTATAATGTGTGTAGCATGGAAGATATCGCCATCTCTTGCTTGTTATGTTGACAATGAAAGTATACCTCTCAAAATAATATTCACCTCTGTTTCAAAACCGAGCTCTGGCACCTCTACAAATCCCTGCTTCCCTCTGCGAAGGGCCTATCTATTTACTTTTATGCTGAGTCATCATCCTCTTATTAAAAAGCACCAGTTGGAGAGCACCACTGCCATTTGCATTCATTATTGTTAGTTTACATTGAGTATGACTTGACTGGATCTCTTTTACCATGAATTACAATGTCTAGTCAGTCCTTGGTCTTTAAAGGTGCTCTGCATTTATGTTTTGCAGTCTCAGAAAGGGCTAGCGAGATACCATCATGTTATATCATATTATGATTGTTTTGAGAAAGTGTTGTCATCCGAGATTTATTATTATGGCTCACTAGTTGATTATGCTATTGATATGAGTAACTTGAGACCTGAACGTTATTGCAAATGTGTTAGTTATAATCTTTGCTGAAAACTTGAATGCTGACTTTACATATTTACAACAAGAAGAGCAAACAGAGTTTGTAAAAGTTTTTCTTTATCACTTTCAGTTCGTCAACTAAATTGCTTGAGGACAAGCAAAGGTTTAAGCTTGGGGGAGTTGATACCTCTCCAACGTATCTACTTTTCCAAACACTTTTGCCCTTGTTTTGGACTCTAACTTGCATGATTTGAATGGAACTAACCCGGACTGACGCTGTTTTCAGCAGAATTACCATGGTGTTATTTATGTGCAGGAGCAAACGTTCTCGGAATGACCTGAAACTTCACGGAACGACTTTTCAGAAAATAAGAAAAATACCTGCAAAAGATGGAGGCCAGGGGGCCTACCACCTTGCCCCGAGGGTGGGGGGCGTGCCTGCCCCCCTAGGGCGCGCCCCCTACCTCGTGGGCCCCCTGTTGCGTCTCCAACTCCAACTCCACCTCCATATATTGAGTTTCGATGAGAAAAAATCAAAGAGAAGAAATCATCGCGTTTTACGATACGGAGCCGCCGCCAAGCCCTAAAACCTCTCGGGAGGGCTGATCTGGAGTCCGTTCGGGGCTCCGGGGAGGGAAATCCATCGCCATCGTCATCATCAACCATCCTCCATCACCAATTTCATGATGCTCACCGCCGTGCGTGAGTAATTCCATCGTAGGCTTGCTAGACGGTGATGGGTTGGATGGGATCTATCATGTAATCGAGTTAGTTTTGTTAGGGTTTGATCCCTAGTGTCCACTATGTTCTGAGATTGATGTTGCTATGACTTTGCTATGCTTAATGCTTGTTTCTAGGGCCCGAGTGCCATGATTTCAGATCTAAACCTATTATGTTTTCATCAATATATGAGTGTTCCTGATCCTATCTTGCAAGTCTATAGTCACCTATTATGTGTTATGATCCGTTAACCCCGAAGTGACAATAATCAGGATACTTACCGGTGATGACCGTAGTTTGAGGAGTTCATGTATTCACTATGTGTTAATGCTTTGTTCCGGTTCTCTATTAAAAGGAGGCCTTAATATCCCTTAGTTTCCGTAAGGACCCCGCTGCCACGGGAGGGTAGGACAAATGATGTCATGCAAGTTCTTTTCCATAAGCACGTATGACTATGTTTGGAATACATGACTACATTATATCAATGAACTGAAGCTAGTTCTGTGTCACCCTAGGTTATGATTGTTACATGATGAACCGCATCCGACATAATTCTCTATCACCGATCCATTGCCTACGAGCTTTCCATATATTGTTCTTCGCTTATTTACTTTCCCGTTGCTATTGCTATCATCACTACAAAATACCAAAAACATTACTTTTACTATTGCTACCGTTACCACTACTATCATATTACTTTGCTACTAAATACTTTGCTGCAGATATTAAGTTTCCAGGTGTGGTTGAATTGACAACTCAGCTGCTAATACTTGAGAGTATTCTTTGGCTCCTCTTGTGTTGAATCAATAAATTTGGGTTGAATACTTTACCCTCGAAAACTGTTGCGATCCCCTATACTTGTGGGTTATCAATGTACAGGTTTGCCTAACCAGCTTCATAGTCTGTTTGTTATTCGGCATGCCTTGCTAGAGGCCGCTACCAGCTGTGCAGTTCAGAGGTGATCCGAACTGCGACCAAGCCGGCTTGAACCTAAGGGGTCGCGCGCTTAAGGGAAGGAACCTACGAGGTCGGATTCGAGGACACTGGTCGGATGTGATCCGAGTTGTATTCGGATTATGGCCGAGTAGACTTATGGGCTTTAGGGTCCGTGCAAGGCCCAAGTGTTGAGCCTGCGATGGACTCCTATATAAAGTGGATGTGCCGCACACTCACGCGTTTGATCGCTTTGGTGCTATCACTAGAGTTTGCATGTGTTGCGAATAGACACCTCCACTCACCGCCGGTTGTGTGATCGGACCTAGCAGTTCGCCGCACGACGTTCCTCCTGCACGCGCGGATACCGTTAGAGGCGGTGCACTTGCGCCGCTCCAGTGAACCTATACGTGGGAACCGACTACCGGCTATACGAGGGAGATTGGACGAGGACGAGACGATCCACGCGGACGCGCTGCCCCAACTCTTCTTCCGTTGCACGGCACTGCGCGTCTAGTGGTAACGAACTGTGATCCATCTCCCGTAGCATGTTCTTGGTTGTTCTGCGCATAGGAAAATTTTAATTTGCAGTCGATGCACCCCTATCGTAGAACCCAACATGAACTAGGTGTGATGATACCGATGATCGAATCTCGGGCAAGTAACATACCGATGGCAAAGGGAACAACGTATGTTGTTATGCGGTTTGACCAATAAAGATCTTCGTAGAATATGTAGGAACCAATATGAGCATCCAGGTTCAGCTATTGGTTATTGACCGGAGATGTGTCTCGGTCATGTCTACATAGTTCTCAAACTCGTAGGGTCCGCACGCTTAATGTTCGATGACGATTTGTATTACAAGTTTCATGTTTTGATGAACCGAAGTTTGTTCGGAGTCCTGGATGAGATCACGGACACGAAGAGGAGTCTTGAAATGGTCGACACATAAATATTCATATATTGGAAGGTTACATTCGGACACTGGAATGGTTTGGGTCATTTCAGATGAATTTCGGAGTACCGGCGGTTACCGGAACCCCCCCCCCCCCCGGGAAGTTTTTGGGCCTCATGGGCCTGGTGGTGGAAGAGAGGAGGACAGCCAAGGAGTGGCATGCGCCCCCCCTAGCCCGAACCGAATTGGACAAGGGTACGTAGACACACTCTCCCCGCTCCTTGCTATGCTTCTCCTAGATAGATCTTGCGTGATCGTAGGCAATTTTTTTGAAATACTACATTCCCCACAGTGGCATCAGATCCAGGTCTTTGCGTAGATGTTGTATGCAGGAGTAGAACACAAAGAGTTGTGGGTGATAATAGTCATACTTCTTACCAGCAACGTCTTACTTTGATTCAGAGATATTGTTGGATGAAGCAGCCCGGACTGACATTACATGACCACGTTCATGAGACTGGTTCTACTGACGTGCTTTGCACACAGGTGGCTAGTGGGTGTCTGTTTCTCCAGCTTTAGTTGAATCGAGTTTGACTACGCCCGGTCCTTGTTGAAGGTTAAAACAGCACACTTGACGAAAAATTATTGTAGTTTTGATGCATAGGTAAGAACGGTTCTTGCTAAAGCACGTAGCAGCCACGTAAAACTTGCAACAACAAAGTAGAGGACGTCTAACTTGTTTTTGCAGGGCTTGCTGTGATGTGATATGGTCAAGACGTGATGAAATATAAATTGTTGTATGAGATGATCATGTTTTGTAACAGTTATCGGCAACTGGCAGGAGCCATATGGTTGTCGCTTTATTGTATGAAATGCAATCGCCATGTAATTGATTTACTTTATCACTAAGCGGTAGCAATAGTTGTAGAAGAAATAGTTGGCGAGACGACAATGATGCTTCGATGGAGATCAAGGTGTCAACCCGGTGACGATGGTGATCATGGCAGTGCTTTGGAGATGGAGATCAAAGGCACAAGATGATGATGGCCATATCATATCACTTATTTAATCGCATGTGATGTTTATCCTTCATGCATCATATTTTGCTTAGTACGTCGGTAGCATTATAAGATAATCTCTCACTAAATTTTAGGGTATAAGTGTTCTCCCTGAGTATGCACCGTTGCTATAGTTCGTCGTGCCGAGACACCATGCGGTGATCGGGTGTGATAAGATCTACGTTCACATACAACGGGTGCAAGCCAGTTTTGCACACGCAGAATACTCGGGTTAAGCCTGATGAGCCTAGCATATGCAGATATGGCCTCGGAACACTGAGACCGAAAGGTCGAGTGTGAATCATATAGCAGATATGATCAACATAGTGATGTTCACCATTGAAAACTACTCCATCTCACGTGATGATCGGACATGGTTTAGTTGATATGGATCACGTGATCACTTAGATGATTAGAGTTCTTAAGTAATATGATCAATTGAACTTTAATTTATCATGAACATAGTACCTGATAGTATTTTGCATGTCTATATTATTGTAGATCAATGGCCCGTGCTATTGTTCCTTTGAATTTTAATGAGTTCCTAGAGAAAGCTAAGTTGAAAGATGATGGTAGCAACTACACGGACCGGGTCCATAACTTGAGGATTATCCTCATTGCTGCATAGAAGAATTATGTCTTGGAAGCACCGCTGAGTGCCAAACCCGCTGCAGGAGCAACGCCGGACATTATGAACGCCTGGCAGAGCAAAGCTGATGACTACTCAATAGTTCAGTGTGCCATGCTTTACGGCTTAGAACCGGGACTTCGAAGACATTTTGAACGTCATGGAGCATATGAGATGTTCCAGGAGTTGAAGTTAATATTTCAAACAAATGCCTGGATTGAGAGATATGAAGTCTCCAATAAGTTCTACAGCTGCAAAATGGAGGAGAATAGTTCTGTCAGTGAACATATACTCAGAATGTCTGGGTACCACAATCACTTGACTCAATTGGGAGTAAATCTTCCTGTTGATAGTGTCATTGACAGAGTTCTTCAATCACTGCCACCAAGCTACAAAAGCTTCGTGATGGACTATAATATGCAAGGGATGGATAAGACAATTCCCGAGCTGTTCGCAATGCTAAAGGTTGCGGAGGTAGAAATCAAGAAGGATCGTCAAGTGTTGATGGTTAACAAGACCACTAGTTTCAAGAGAAAGGGCGAAGGGAAGAAGGGGAACTTCAAGAAGAACGGCAAGCAAGTTGCTACTCAAGTGAAGAAGCCCAAGTCTGGACCTAAGCTTGAGACTGGGTGCTTCTACTGCAAAGGGACTGGTCACTTGAAGCGGAACTGCCCCAAGTATTTGGCGGATAAGAGGGATGGCAAAGTGAAAGGTATATTTGATATACATGTTATTGATGTGTAACTTACTAATGCTCGTAGTAGCGCCTGGGTATTTGATACTAGTTATGTTGCTCATATTTGCAACTCGAAACAGGGGCTACAGATTAAGCGAAGATTGGCTAAGGACGAGGTGGCGATGCGCGTGGGAAATGATTCCAGAGTCGATGTGATCGTCGTTGGCACGCTACCTCTACATCTACCTCCGGGATTAGTTTTAGACCTGAATAATAGTTATTTGGTGCCAGCGTTAAGCATGAACATTACATCTGGATCTTGTTTGATGCCAGACGGTTATTCATTTAAATCAGAGAATAATGGTTGTTCTATTTATATGAGTAATATCTTTTATGGTCATGCACCCTTGATGAGTGGTCTATTTTTTGAATCTTGATAGTAGTGATACACATATTCATAGTATTGAAGCCAAAAGATATAAGTTTAACAATGACAGTGCAACTTATTTGTGGCACTGCCGTTTAGGTCATATTGGTGTAAAGCGCATGAAGAAACTCCATGCTGACGGGCTTTTGGAATCACTTGATTATGAATCACTTGATGCTTGCGATCCATGCCTCATGGGCAAGATGACTAAGACTCCGTTCTCCGGAACAATGGAGCGAGCAACAGACTTGTTGGAAATAATACATACTGATGTATGCGGTCCAATGAGTGTTGAGGCTCGCGGTGGGTATCGTTATTTTCTGACCTTCACAGATGATTTGAGCAGATATGGGTATATCTACTTGATGAAACATAAGTCTGAAACATTTGAAAAGTTCAAAGAATTTCAGAGTAAAGTGGAAAATCATTGTAACAAGAAAATAAAGTTTCTACGATCTGATCGTGGAGGTGAGTATTTGAGTTACGAGTTTGGTCTTTATCTGAAACAATGTAGAATAGTTTCGCAAGTCACGCCACCTGGAACACCACACCGTAATGGTGTGTCTGAACGTCGTAATCGTACTTTATTAGATATGGTGCGATCTATGATGTCTCTTACTTATTTACCATTATCATTTTGGGGTTATGCTTTAGAGACGACTGCATTCACGTTAAATAGGGCACCATCTAAATCCGTTGAGACGACACCATATGAACTATGGTTTGGCAAGAAACCCAAGTTGTCATTTCTTAAAGTTTGGGGCTGCGATGCTTATGTGAAAAAGCTTCAACCTGATAAGCTTGAACCCAAATAGGAGAAATGTGTCTTCATAGGATACCCAAAGGAGACTGTTGGGTACACCTTTTATCACAGATCCAAAGGCAAGATATTCGTTGCTAAGAATGGATCCTTTCTAGAAAAGGAGTTTCTCTCAAAAGAAGTGAGTGGGAGGAAAGTAGAACTTGATGAGGTAATTGTACCTGCTCCCTTATTGGAAAGTAGTTCGTCACAGAAGTCAGTTCCAGTGATTCCTACACCAATTAGTGAGGAAGCAAATGATGATGATCATGAAACTTCTGATCAAGTTACTACCGAACCTCATAGGTCAACCAGAGTAAGATCCGCACCAGAGTGGTATGGTAATCCTGTTCTGGAGGTCATGTTACTTGACCATGATGAACCTACGAACTATGAGGAAGCGATGATGAGCCCAGATTCCACGAAATGGCTTGAGGCCATGAAATCTGAGATGGGATCCATGTATGAGAACAAAGTATGGACTTTGGTTGACTTGCCCGATGATCGGCAAGCCATAGAGAATAAATGGATCTTCAAGAAGAAGATTGACGCTGATGGTAATGTTACTGTCTACAAAGCTCGACTTGTTGCAAAAGGTTTTCGACAAGTTCAAGGAGTTGACTACGATGAGACCTTCTCACCCGTAGCGATGCTTAAGTCTATCTGAATCATGTTAGCAATTTCCGCATTTATGATTATGAAATTTGGCAAATGGATGAACTGCATTCCTTAATGGATATCTTAAAGAAGAGTTGTATATGATGCAACCAGAAGGTTTTGTCGATCCAAAAGGTACTAACAAAGTGTGCAAGCTCCAGCGATCCATTTATGGACTGGTGCAAGCCTCTCGGAGTTGGAATATACGCTTTGATAGTGTGATCAAAGCATATGGTGTTATACAGACTTTTGGAGAAGCCAGTGTTTACAAGAAAGTGAGTGGGAGCTCTATAGCATTTCTGATATTATATGTGGATGACATATTGTTGATCGAAAATGATACGCAATTTCTGGATAGCATAAAAGGATACTTGAATAAGAATTTTTTAATGAAAGACATCAAGATCTATAGGGATAGATCAAGACGCTTAATTGGACTTTCACAAAGCACATACCTTGATAAAGTTTTGAAGAAGTTCAAAATGGATCAGGCAAAGGAAGGGTTCTTGCATGTGTTACAAGGTGTGAAGTTGAGTCAGACATACCCGACCACTTTAGAAGATAGAGAGAAAATGAAAGTCATTCCCTATGCTTCAGCCATAGGTTCTATCATGTATGCAATGTTGTGTACCAGACCTGATGCGTGCCTTGCAATTAGTTTAGCAGGGAGGTACCAAAGTAATCCAGGAGTGGATCACTGGACAGCGGTCAAGAATATCCTGAAATACCTGAAAAGGACTAAGGATATGTTTCTCGTTTATGAAGGTGACAAAGAGCTTGTCGTAAATGGTTATGTCGATGCAAGATTTGACACTGATCCGGATGACTCTAAGTCACAAACCGGATACGTATTTATATTGAATGGTGGAGCTGTCAGTTGGTGCAGTTCTAAGCAAAGCTTCGTGGCGGGATCTACATGTGAAGCGGAGTACATAGCTTCTTCGGAAACAGCAAATGAAGGAGTTTAGATGAAGGAGTTCATATCCGATCTAGGTGTCATACCTAGTGCATGGGGTCCAATGAAAATCTTTTGTGACAATATTGGTGCAATTGCTTTGGCAAAGGAATCCATATTTCACAAGAGACCAAGCACATCAAGAGACGCTTCAATGCCATCCGCGATCAAGTCAAGGAGGGAGACATAGGGATTTGCAAAATACATACGGATCTGAATGTTGCAGACCCATTGACTAAGCCTCTCTCACGAGCAAAACATGATCATCACCAAGACTCCATGGGTGTTAGAATCATTACTATGTAATCTAGATTATTAACTCTAGCGCAAGTGGGAGACTGAAGGAAATATGCCCTAGAGGCAATAATAAAGTTGTTCTTTATATTTCCTTATATCATGATAAATGTTTATTATTCATGCTAGAATTGTATTAACCAGAAACTTAGTACATGTATGAATATATAGACAAACAGAGTGTCCCTAGTGTGCCTCTACTTGACTAGCTCGTTAATCAAAGATGGTTAAGTTTCCTAGCCATAGACATGTGTTGTCATTTGATGAAGGGATCACATCATTAGAGAATGATGTGATGGACAAGATCACAAGACCCATCCGTTAGCTTAGCACTATGATCGTTTAGTTTATTGTTATTGCTTTCTTCATGACTTATACATGTTCCTATGACTATGAGATTATGCAACTCCCAAATACCGGAGGAACACTTAGTGTGCTATCAAAGGTCACAACGTAACTGGGTGATTATAAAGATGCTCTACGGGTGTCTCCGATGGTGTTTGTTGAGTTGGCATAGATCGAGATTAGGATTTGTCACTCCGAATGTCGGAGAGGTATCTCTGGGCCCTCTCGGTAATGCTCATCACTATAAGCCTTGCAAGAAATCTGACTAATGAGTTAGTTGCGGGATGATGCATTACAGAACGAGTAAAGAGACTTGGCGGTAAACGAGATTGAACTAGGTATAATGATGCCGATGATCGAATCTCGGGCAAGTAACATACCGATGACAAAGGGAACAACGTATGTTGTTATGCGGTTTGACCGATAAAGATCTTCGTAGAATATGTAAGAACCAATATGAGCATCCAGGTTCCGCTATTGGTTATTGACCAGAGATGTGTCTCGGTCATGTCTACGTAGTTCTCGAACCCGTAGGGTCCGCACGCTTAACGTTCGATGACGATTTGTATTATGAGTTTCGTGTTTTGATGAACCGACGTTTGTTCGGAGTCCCGGATGAGATCACGGACATGACGAGGAGTCTCGAAATAGTCGAGATATAAAGATTCATATATTGGAAGGTTATATTCAGACACCGAAATAGTTCGGGTCATTTCGGATGAGTTTTGGAGTACCGGGAGTTACCGGACCCCCCCCCCCCCCGGGAAGTTATTGGGCCTCATGGGCCTAGTGGTGGAAGAGAGTAGGTCGGCCAAGGAGTGGCGCGCTCCCCCCCTAGCCCAAACCGAATTGGACTAGAGTTAGGGGGGGCCTTTCCTTCTCTCCTCCTTCTCCTTCTAGGAATAGGAAAGAGGATGGGAATCCTACTTGGACTAGGGAGTCCTAGTAGCATTCCCCACACCTGGCGCGCCCTCCTTGGGCTGGCCACCTCTTCCCTCCCCTCCTTTATATACGTGGACAAGGGCACCCCATAGACACACAAGTTGATCTTTTAGCCGTGTGTGGTGCCCCCCTCCATAGTTACACACCTCAGTCATATCGTCGTAGTGCTTAGGCGAAGCCCTGCGCCGGTAACTTCATCATCACCGTCACCATGCCATCGTGCTGACGGAACTCTCCCTCGGCCTCAACTGGATCAAGAGTTCGAGGGACGTCACCGAGCTGAACATGTGCAAATCGCGGAGGTGCCGTACGTTTGGTACTTGGATCGGTTGGATCGCGGCGACGTTCGACTACATCAACGACGTTACTAAACGCTTCCGCTTTCAGTCTACGAGGGTACGTAGACATACTCTCCCCGCTTGTTGCTATGCTTCTCCTAGATAGATCTTGCGTGATCGTAGGCAATTTTTTTTGAATACTACGTTCCCCATAGAGGCAACCCTCCTCTGGCAAATTGGCTGGCGCCGGGTCGCCCGTCAGGAGCTCGTACACTGTCCGCGGCGCTTCGGAGGGAAGTGTTGGCACTTGAAGCCTCATGGGGTCCCTGCAGCCGGAGAAGGTCCACATCGGCTGAGATTGACGCTGGAGCGGAGCAATGCAGCATCGGACGAACTCCTTCACCACCATGGACGTCGTCACCCCGAGATCCTTCAGCCTGGCCAGCTGGCGCCAGGCATGGGTGAGCCGCTAGCCGACAAGCCTTGCATGCCCCCAACCAGAGCTAGGAGTGGCCGGTGCCCGTGGATCAAGAGCAAGGGGCAGAGCACACCAACATCCACAAACACCCATCACTTCCGAAACCCGCCTACGACTGCTGAGAGCTCGAAGTCAATCCCCGAGCCGGCCATTGCCGCTTCAGCCTGGAAGGTTACGCACCCCGAGCACTGGCGGCCATCGGTCAGGTGAAGAGAGAAGAAATGGTGAAACAAGGCCACGGAAGGGGCAATGCCCACCATGGCCTCGCAGACGAAGGCGAAGACAGGGAGGAGAATGATAGATTGGGGATCCAGATGCAGCGCATGGATTTGGTAATGCGAGAGCACGACGTTGAAGAAAACAAGGAAAGGGGGAATCAGGCCGGCCCAGAGGGCATGAAGATGGATGGGGATCTCAGTGGCTGTCATATCAACCATGGCGCCAGAAGCAGGCCAGACCACCGTCGCCCCCATTCGTTGGAATCGGAGGCGAGCGCTGGTCGAACCTTGTCCAACCCTTCCTGATTGACCACCACCGACCGCTCAATGGCGGGCTCGAAGGCCGGTGGCGATTCCACCGGAGCGCAGGTTTTCCCCTTTCCCTTCTTCTTCGGGCGCGGCGCCATAGTGATAAGGAGGACCAGTGCCGGGGTCAGACCAGGGGAGGAAGCATATATCTCTCCAGAAGGCAAAGAAGCCAGGGGAACACACATCAAGGCAATGAGAGCGGAGATGTGTTGGCAACGGCGACCGCCAGGCCGGCAAATATCAAGGTTGCATGGGGAAAGTGGGGGCGCCCACGTCCCATCAATCGCCACGCGTCAACCGAGGCCGCAGGTGGTTGGGGCCCGCGACGCTCCGCACTTGCCCTTTGGCTTCGCCTTGAAGCCAAGTTCAAGCGCGCCTTGGGCCCGGGGCTATTGTCGGCGTTCTGGGACCGGGGGTGCCCAGACTTGCCTGCCCGCGGCCCGTGGCGCGGCTCCATCGGCGGCCCGGTACGGCCCAGCTTCAGCAGCAACAACTCAAGACCCTCGCGAGGCGGACGACACCAAGACCACCTTGGGGGCAGCCTCGCTAGGCTGGCTCCCGAGGAGCAGAGATATCAATGCAGGGTGCACCTCGCGAGGTTCGCGTGATGTGATCCATGACGACCAAGGCCAGGCGGGCGCCAGCGGGCGCAGTGTACCAGTTTCCTCTTTCGTGCTAAGGAGGCAAGCGTAGGCGCGGGGTCCCGAGGCATCAGACAAAGGTTTCCATATCGGTGCAACAAGACCAAGACCACCAGGACTGCAGGACGGAGGTCGTCCGGAGCCCACTACAGCGTCACCACCAGAGCCTTTGTAGGCGAAGACTACTTTAGTGAGGATAGCTTGTACTAGTTGTCCCCCTTCAAACTTGGCCGTTGTGGGATCCCTTCCCGCCTAACATTTAGGAAGAAGACCAAGACCACTATAAATAGGACTTAGCCACCATCGTAAGATGGACGGATCATTCTGACCATCCCCACACCCACCAGCTCTTCGAGCTCAAGAACACCTCACCTCCTGAGGCTGTTCATTCACTGTACTAGTTCATTCTCAGCCCTTCGAGACAATCCATCACAAAGCTGGAGTAGGGTATTACACCGCAAGGTGGCCCGAACCAGGATAAATCTCTGTGTCTTTCATTTTTTGGGTTCGTTGAGTTAGGCCATGGGATCGTTGAGCAGGCGGGCTAGGAAGAAAGAGTTCTTCGTGCACACCCCAGAGTTCGAACCTCTCAAGGGTATGCGGAACCCGTAATCCGACAGTAGCTTCAAGAGTAATATAAACTTCAACTCAGCAAAATTGCCTATGTGGTATTGAGTTAACGAGAAGAGAGGCAAATCGAGTAATTTAGCCAGTTACCGTAACATCACATATCCCAATATAATATGAGGCTATAATCTAATAAATGAAGATTTTAATGACACCGCACTAATATTACTACCCACTCTAAAGATAGTAACATAGGTGACAATATATATGTTACTATTGAAATTACTTCTCCACTATGGCTAGTCTCAAGCAGTGGTTGTTCTCATTGCATGAGCACAACACACTTACAACTTTCCTGATGTGAATATGATCTTCCCCAATTTATCTTCAAGATAATATCCTCTTGAGATTTTGCCATCCACGCCAATTTCCCACAAGAAGATCAACAACAACGCATGATCACCACCGATGAATTCATGAGCGATCCAAGAGAGCCAAGACGTCGAGGCTGAGCACACTGCATACCCACAGGGCGGCAGCAGCACCGGTACGGGCTCGCGGCACGGTACACCGAATACCTGGACGAAATAAAGGTGACATAACTGGCGCCGTACCGCTGCCCACTGCTGCTCCTGCGCGCGGCAGCGGCATCGGCAGCGGCACCGGCATCGGATCCGCTCCGCTCCGGCCGCGTGTTTGGACATGGTGCCATGCCGAGGCGGAGCGACGAAACACGGACGGGTGAAAAGCAGAGCAAAAGATGGTGCGCGCGACTGTGGGAATCGGCGCCGGTGCCAAGTGGAGTAACTCCTCACTCCACCTGTTCCATTTCTCTGAAACGGCTACCTACTGCTCACCAATAGAAGCAAGAAAACTCTAGAGAGAGAGAGGCGGAGGCCGTAGCTCGGGAAAGCGACGCGGCGCGCGCGCGCCCACAGACGCCCACACAGGCACATTGTCACGTACAAGTAGGCTATAGACAGGGTCTATCCCTACGCGGGAGGGTCACAGGCTATGCGTTGTGAACAGGACCCCGTGGTCCGCTGCCTGCTTGTTTCCGAGTCCAAGGATGACTCGTCGTCGTGATAAAGGAAGGAGCGCCCCCGCAACCGCAACCGCAACCCCAACCCCCCTCTCTCTTTCTCCTTTCCTTTTCCCTGCTATATATACACCGCACCGGCACGCCACACCCGTCAGCAAGCAACATTAACTCACTTGTTGAGCTCCACACTCCAGCTCCAGCGCAGCCGCAGAGTGCAGAGTGAGTGAGTGGGCATGGGCGAGGAGGCCAATTGCGACGCCGTGATGGAGGCCGGCAACGGCAACGGCAACGGCAAGGCCAAGGAGAACGGCCACGCCACAGCCGTTGTGGCCATGCCGGACGTCAAGGCCAAGGCCGAGGACGCCGTGGTGGCGCCGGGCGACCCCCGCCTGCAGGGCATCTCCGACGCCATCCGCGTCGTCCCGCACTTCCCCAAGCAAGGTAGGTCTCGACTCTTGAATCTTGATCCATCCAGCAGCGCAGCGCACGACCGACATAAAACTTGCTTGTTGGGTGGCATCGCAGGCATCATGTTCAACGACATCACGACGCTCCTGCTGCGGCCCGGGGTGTTCAAGGACGCCCTGGACATGTTCGTGGAGCGCTACCGCGGCATGGGCATCGCCGCCGTCGCCGGTAAGTAACCCACCCGTCCCTCCTTAGTAGTAATTCCCCCATGCATGTACGTAGTACTAGTAGGAGTACTTGTCTAGCTAGCTGAGCTGTTGTATGGATCAACGCTCCGTCCTCTGAAGGCAAGAAGAGGCAGAGGGTGGTAGAGAGGAGAGGAGGGCTGGGCTGAGCTGTTGGCAGCGTAGTGTAGTGTTGTGAGATTCCATCCATTCCGTAATATCTTTGAGGGAGATCTCCCGTGGTCCTTTTGCTCCCCCATGCTTGTCGTCGCCCGGGTGCGCTTTTTCGCATCGCTCTACTCACCCGTCCGTCGCCTTTTCTCGGGAGGACAATACTATCATATACTAGCAGCCACAATAATAGTCCCACGCCACTGTTCCTGCTGGCTAAGCTTTGCCACACCCTTGATCTTATTCTTAGTAGAAGATGTGCCACTACCAAATCGCTAGGAGTACTACTGTGCATGTGAGTAGGAGTTGTGGCGGTCACGGTTGGTAATGGCGTGGTGGTAAAACTAAAACGGTGCTGCGTCGGCCGTTTCCGGTCACGAGGCGAGGGTTGCCTACCAAAACGGAAAGTCGGGCGTCTGGTACGTTGTGCATGTGGGGGGTATGGTCTTTTATGCTCCATTTCCATGGCCATATGGTCGATCTCTCATCGGGGCGTGCTCAAAAGCTCCATTTCTCTCTCTCTCTCTCTCTCTCCCTCTCTCTCTCAGGAATCGGCAGGTGAGCTGCTCACTAGTACTAGCACTATAATTATCAGGTCAGAACAAGAAGGCTCCTTTTTTTCATGGTTTTTTTTTGCGCGAGTGGTGTTGTTTAGAGCTGGAGGAATGTATGACCGCCCCGACCCGGGCCGCGCAGAGTGCGTGCGTGCCGGAATGTTTGGCACATGACGGGGTCGCGCTTCTCCGACTTCCGGCTTGGTTTTTTCAAAGGGCGGTCACGAGTCGGGCCGGGCGGATCTGCGGCATTCAATAGCGTATCCGGGGCGCATGTAGAAGCCCTGGCACGGGCAGATCTCGCGGCCAGCGAGGGGACCAGGACCAGGTCCCCCGTGGTCCGACGGCCGCGGCCGTGTCTGCCGGGGATCGGACGGTGGGTGGCCGCGGTACACCGTTTGCTCTGAGGTCATGCATGTGGCCAATCTGCCGTCGTTTTCACGGGAAAGTACTGCTTCTCAGATTTTGCTTTGTTCCTTTGTTGGATCCTCTGTCTGCTTTGCTTCTGCGATTCCTTGCTGGTCCTGGATTTTCCATTCTGTTTCCTCATAACCTCTCCTCTCCTCCTCTTTTCTTCATATTACTAGACTATAGGCTAGACTAGAGTATCTTATTCTCGACTAAATGGAGTTATTATGTTGTGTCTCATCATCTTATTATACTAATACTAAGGATTATTTTAGATGTGTTAGCCCAAGTGTAGGAGCATTCTTCTGACTTGTTTGTTTCCATCCATCCTTCAGGGATTGAGGCGAGAGGATTTATATTTGGCCCCGCGATTGCACTAGCCATCGGTGCCAAGTTCATTCCGTTGCGCAAGCCTAAGAAACTCCCAGGTGAGCTCCCCTCGAAAAGGTTCCTTTCTGCATAATTGCCATGCTCTGAAACCTGTTGCCATTTGTCTATTCAGCTGTGCAATAACGACCTTAGTTGAGTAATTTTTTTTTATCTTTTTTCTCGCGCGAGCAAGTAAAACTGGTAATCTGGAAGTAAATGAACTTTACACACACACGCATACACAAAAAACATTGTCAGTCCCTTTATGCAGCAGCGCGTGATGAAACCTGAAGAAATTTGCAGACATTCAGTACCATCTCCCTTTGCAGTTTCCAGCACATGTTCTATTACTTTTTTTTAAATGCTTGCCGAGGCATGGGCAGGAGCTCTGCCATTTCATATTTTCATATAAGAAGAAAAGAGTTGCCCGGTTAATTTGAGGAAAACCGGGCGAACACCAAATTATTAGACACTAAAGACAGAAAAAGAAAACTAGAGGTTGGTGGCAGGGTTTAGGCAAGATATTGTGTGGCCAATTTAAAGTTTTTCTGCACACCGCAAAAATTAAATAAAACTGAAGTGTTTTTGCAGCACACTGATGCGCTAACATTTTCTTTTACGAACATGAAAGGTGAGGTGATTTCTGAGACCTATGTTCTCGAATACGGAACTGATTGTCTGGAGATGCATGTTGGTGCTATCGAACCCCGTGAGCGTGTTTTGATAGTTGATGATCTGGTTGCAACTGGTGGGACACTTTGTGCTGCTATAAATCTTCTGGGTACGTATCACATACCTTTCAAGTACTCCGGCCATTTTCATTTACTTTGATCAAGTTTGTATATAGAAAATATTGACATCCATAATAGTAAATCAATATCATTAGAGTCTGAATATATTTTCATATCATATGTATTCATTATTATGAAATTTATGTTATTGCCTATAAACTTGGTCAAACACTACAAAGTTTGACTTAGGTAAAACCTAATATGCGGAATAAATAAAAACGGAGGGAGTATAATATTATGCATCCCCTGCAGCCTTGACCTGTACTTGCATGGTAATTTCAAACCAAATGCGACTAAATAGTACAACCTCTGTTCATTAATATAAGACTTTTTTTGGACTTATGGTCAGTCTAAAAAACGTTTTATATTAATGGACAGAGGGGATAACTGTGAATTTGGTAAGGAATCCAGACAGAATACCTTGCATTTGATCACTATTTGCTTGGGTAATTCGTATGGATGCCATTTTATTTAGTTGTCTGTTACTTGTGCAACTTCAGAGGTTATACTCTTTCCACTGGCACATTCAGAGCACATTATTCACTGACCGGTGCAACAGTTAATCAGTCAATTCTCGTCTTGTTAGCCCGTGACACATTTGCAGAACTGAAGGCACCAGTGCATGGCAGACCGGTAGTTGCTTAGTACTAGGAGTATCAGATTCAAGTATCTTATCAAGTGGAGTATCACTTGTCTTGAAACTGTACCACACCCTGCACATCTTTTACCACCCTAATTAATCTAATCCACAACGGCATCAGCACTGTCAGAAACAGCTTAAATAATCCCTGGAATGCAATAGACTAATTGGATTCTCATGTACGGATGGCAGGCCTCCATACAACTTGGTGCTAACTGATACTGACCTAGATATATATATTAATTAGTATGAAATCTTCCGTAATGGGACATGCTTTATATCTTGGCAAGATCTCTCCGGAGAGAATCTTGTTTGAAGATATGTCCTGGTACAAATTGATGTGGAAGCATGATTTGATGTTGACACTACATGTTTTGGGGGCTTCAATCACAGAATCAAGTACTCTCGCCCAGAATGCTATACTATCTTTTCAGCTGCACCTTTCCTTGTCTGCACTTACTCTGACGCTGTCATGCCATTAAGCATGCGTCTTTTTTAATAGTATTTTGCACAACCTTGTTTCTAGAACGCTATGCTGCCTTTTGGATACTTTTCTAGATGAATTTTATCTTGCACTGGTAAAAAGTAGATAGGTATTTTTTGAATACCTTTTCTACCTTTTCTTACCGAACAGTTTGATTTCCAGAACGTGCTGGAGCTGATGTCGTTGAGTGTGCTTGTCTCATTGGGCTCCCTAAATTTAAGGTATTTCGTCTTTCTACACATGAATCAGATATGGTACTATCCAAAGTGTCGAATGGCGTCTGAATCTGATATATACACATATTATATTTCTGCTTCTTCTCTCTCACAACTCGTAGTATTTGTTAGCAATTCTCATTCGTTTACTGCTCTGTCTGAAGCCTAAATTACACTGTCACCGGATTTGACCACTTGAAAATCGCATAGTTCTTGGCCTGTGCACCTTTACTAGTTTGCTCAGATACTGTCTGCTCTGCACACTTCATATAGCCTGTTGGCGCCATGGTAGCTTCAGACAGTGGCGTCAATGGTTTGTTTCCACAAAAGGCGGCCATGAACAAACATGACCGACCATGTCTATTCCTCACAGTCACAGCTGAGATAAGTACCAGCTGATTATCCATAGGCTAACGTGAATAAATAATACCAGTATTGGTCAAGGAATGGGGACTTGCATCACACAATTTTATTTAGCGGCGGTGCATCCTGTGGTGCTCATGTTGCAGAATAAGTGATGCACCTTACTAGATAGCGGATAGAGATCATGTGGCATCAAATGCCTGAGGACAATGTGAAAGAAGCATCAGGAACCATTCTTTAGTATTCGCTGTCAATCTTACACCAGTCACTGCAGCTGCTTGAAAAGTTTTCCATTGAGTGTATCTGAATTAGCGAATTATCCTACTAGCTTGTACTCCCTCCGTCCGGAAATACTTGTCCAGAGAATGGATGTATCTAGATGTATTTTAGTTTTAGATAACCCATTTGTATCCATTTTTATGACAAGTATTTCCGGACGGAGGGAGTAGTAAAAGGTGTTGCTTGAATCTGGTCAGTGGTCACTGAGACAGCAACTCTACCCCGTGCAGGATTTTTACAAGCTCAACGGGAAGCCTGTCTATGTACTGGTGGAGTCTCTGGAATATGAAAAATAAGAAACCGGTGACCAGGTGAGGCGAGCCTCTCTCTCAGGCCACTTTTCTGTTCTTGCAAACCCCTGAACCTGAACTCAGTATCGAGTGGTACCGTGCTCTCATCTGGTCCTTTTTTTTTCCCTCAGGGACGCATCATGGCTTCATCCTGCTGCGGTAGTATTAGGGAGTGGGGGAGGTTAGGGAGCGGTACGTGAATGGATGGGTGTAGTCTTTGTAGGCTGAGTGGTTTCTTCAACTGTACTGAAGAGCTTCTTCCTTGTGCTCGGGAGAAATGATCGTTAGCTGAGACGCGAGTCCTGTGGTTCCATTATTATCATTGGTTATTATTATTAATTGTGTGGTTTGATTTCGTTCTTTGGCACGGGCAACGTCTGCAGATGGTGGTGTCTGTGACGGGAATCACAGAGTGGAGTGCAGTGTTTCGTCCTGGGCGATCCCGTGTACGTTAGGGCCGGCCAAAGCGTCGTGCATGTCGTGTCGTACGTCTCATGCATGCATGCATGCGGGGATGCGCTGCCCTGCTTGCTTTCAGCGTCGATCGTGGCAGGGCAAGCGACGTGTTTTGTCTTGTCACGTCGATCGGACCGGCGGACCGGCGGCAGGCAGGGCTTGCCGGCCGGTCAGAGCCTACAGCCTACAGGAGTCGTTCTCCGGCTAGCTAGCCTGTCGTACGGCTCAGGCGTGTCGTACGTGAAGTTGTTGCCGGCGGTGCAGCGGTGGTAGCTGCATCAACCACCATGACTTTTCTACCGTCAGACTGGATCTGAACCTGTGGCGCGGCAGCGTTGCGTGTTGCGAGACAACTATATCAGGTTGCGTGGCAGCGTTGCATGTTGCGGTATATTTCTTTTTTAGACGCGTCTAGCGAGCAAACGGCTGCTGGCTAGCGCTTCCGAGCAGTCGGTCTTTTTATGGAAATTATTTGTCTCCTTCATCTAGCAAAGACTTTTATGATTTCAATTGGCTAAACGGAAACAATCCATCAACCGTGCATTAAATGATCCACATGCATTTAGTTGTGGCTTTTTTCATGCATGGTATGGACGACTTCCTACCGTTTAATTCATGATTTATAAATTTTGAAAAGCCATAACTTTTAAATCATGGATCCGAATTAAGATTTGTTTTCATTGTTGGAATCCTTGCGACGTGCTCTTCAAAACTAGATCTCGTATGAGTATGTTTTGATAGAATATTTTTGTGCAATTTTAGTCCTTGTTTTATGCAACTATCTAGCAGCGGTGTGCAACTAACTGTAGTGGATGTGCAACTTTGCACCTACCCCGTGGACGTGCAGTTTTTACTGATGGCACCTCCACCCCCAAACTACCCCCTTCTAGTGAGATGTGCAACTTCGTCTCTTGCCCTGACCAACTGTATAGTAGTTTGACGTGCAAATTCCCCCCCCTACTCATGGATGTGCTTTCACTATTTACTACATCGGCCAACTGCCTAGCAGTAGATGTGCAACTTCATACGCTGCCATGGCGAAACTGCCAAACAGTGATGTGCCTCTTGTATCCTTCGTGGAGGTGTAGTTTCTCTGCTAGCATCCGGTCCACACCACCCCTACTAGTGAGATGTGCAACTTTAGCACCCTACCTATATGCAACTTTTCACTACCCTTATGAATGTGGAGTTTCACCATCCAACTATCCCAGGATGTGCAACTTTGTATGTTGCCCTGGCCAACTGTCTAACAGACTATGTGCAACTCTGTCTGTTGAACCCGCCAACTAAAACTATGTATCAACAAGTAGGGAAAGGAAGGAGTTGCACATCGACTAATAGGCAGTTGGCGTGGCAAAAAGACTAAGTTGCACAAAGCAATGATAGGGGGTGGGGCAGGGTGTGCCAAGAGTGAAAAACTACACGTCCACTTGTAGGAAGGAGGGTTGCATATGGACTACTAGGTAGTTGGACCGGGCAGTAGACTAGTTGCACAGGTTGTCATAATTGTTAGGTTGCAACCTCATAGAAAATAGGATCATGCGGCTCTAAAAAATAGTTTTGAAAAAAGTTGCATCATTCAGTATTAAAGTTGCACAATGCAGTACGAAAGTTGCATCATATAACACAAAACTTGGCATCGGATTTTTTTTTGTCGAAACATACTCATGTGGAATCTAATTTCAAAGATCTCATCGCGAAGAATCCAACAGTGAAGACGGATCTGAATTTTGATGCGTGGTTTGAAAGATGTGACTTTTTAAAAATTTGAAAACCCAAAATAAATGAAGGTGAATATGTGTTTCCTTACTATATGACTAGTCTGATTCACATTTAATAAGGACAACCACATGCACTAGCAGACAAGAAAAAAGTACGCATGCATGTGTGGCAAGCGGCCGCTGGTTCTCTTCATCCAGCGCGCGCTTTTAAAATTTCAGATTTTTTTTCACAGTACAAACACAAATACACTCACCCTACCCCTATAAGCACCATAAGACACTCAGCCTGCAAATCATCTTGAATTGACAACGTCGTCACAGACGATCACAGTTGCTTTAGTAGTCAATGGGAACATCTCCTTCCACTAAAAGCACATTGCCGAAAGGACTGAAATAAATCTAAAATGCGAACACTAGTGTAAGTCTAGGACTTGAATCCTGGTGGACACTGTCCCCCTAACCATCCAGTTACAAATTGGTTCACACCGTATCTTTATATTTTTTAGAAGAAAAGGGCATCTACTCCGGTTCCATTCCATCAAAAACGAAACCAAACTGAATACAACTTATTACAGCACGCGGGGGAAGATTGGTGTATCAACCCGTGCAACATTCAAGCTAAACAAAATAAAAAGAGTGCTCCTCACAAGGGAAGAAAACAAAGCCCCAACCATACAGGGGTGGAGGAGAAGATACAAGAACTAACGAGAGAACACGGGAGGACAACACATCTTTTCAACATGAAGCCAGGACCACCATGTTGTAAATACCCATCCATCCTCCCGCCTTCCTCAAAGAGTATTGCAGCCACAACTCATGTTTCCTCAGTCGGGCTCTGGCCGAAGCAGCGGGGGTGGTCATCTGGCAACCTCCCATAGAGACAATGTGATCATCTCCACACACTCTTTTGTGTTTCCTGTGTATAGGATTTTCCAAAGCGTGCAGTAACCCGCAATTTTCCTTAGGATCACCCGCACTCCAACCCAGGTGGCATTGTTAAAACACTTATCATTTCTACATCCCGGATAGCCCAAAGAGTAGCTAAATTGATCATGTTATCAGCTTGCAGAGATTTATTCATGACCCACAGTTTAGCCACATTCTCGAATGTGGCCGGGGGTATACACCCAGTGAGGGAGTGAACAATCCTCCAAATCTCCGCAACAACATCACACTAAAAACGAGGTGACTAATGGTTTCATATTCACAGCAAAATAAACAAGTAACATCATTTAACTATTGTCTTTTAACTAGGTTCCCCCTCACCAGCAATTTGTTATGAGCCAGCAGCCACAAGAAAATGTGAACATTGGGAGGAACATGGATATGCCAGATATCAGGAATAAATACAGGGCTAATGCCTCTAAAGTTAACCATGACATACATAGATCTAACAGAATATTTACCATTAGATTCAAGATCCCAAATTAAAGCATCATCCTCATCAAAAATTTTGATAGATTTAGTAATACTAACTAGGTCAAACCATAAAAGTAGTAATCTATTGTCCACACCGTCGGTGTACAAAAGTAGGGGCCCTTCTGTACCCCTTTACTTGTGCACGGGCAGTCATAGCCACGCCTGTGGCCGGGCACAACAGGGCAGAGGAAGCGAAGATACAAGGTTGCCGAGGCAGCACCCAAGCTAGAAGCATAAAGAGCAAAGGGACAAGATGGGCTTCCCACGACAAGAGCCTTGCCGGGACGGCCTGCATGGCCCCGGCAAGAGCCTTGCTGGGCAACTTGCCCAGCATCAGCAAGACCGCCACCCTTGAGCCTGAGAGTTATGACGCCATCGACAATGTCAGGACCAAGTCCCGGGAGCGCCTGCATGATGGCGTGCAGATCTTTGAGAAAACCAAAGACCTGTAGGCCTAGATGAGCACTAGAAGACGATAAGCCCCCCGGCAAGACCCTTGCCGGGGACGCCCACGAGATCCCGGCAAGGGCCTTGCCGGGGGCATCTGCCGGGCCGAGGCCAGGCCCGCACTTACCAAAGCTTCGCTGCCCCGTGCCCGTTCCGACATGGCGACCAGCCTACCAACTAGGCATGCACTTGCGTGGCAGCATGCAGCTTCTAGGCCACCCAGCTAAGCACCTGCGTGATGGCATGCAGATCTTCGTGAAGACCCTGCCACCGCACCAGCTCAGCAGCCAGCCAGCCAGCGTGGCGCTGCATGCCTCGTCACCTTGGACACGCATCGAAGAAAGGCGAGGCGGCGATGGACATGACGAGCTCCTTTATCGTCCCCGATAAAGCAAGAGGACACATAGGCGGCGCATTAAATGCGTTTATCCTGGGATGTCAGGAGATAAACTTGTACACTATACATACTTTCCACCTCCTGTGTGCCACTATGGCAACCCCTTTGACATATAAAAGGAGGCCCGAGGCGTACCGAGGAAGGATTCAGACTTTTTGGACTGGGCATGCACCGCAGCTAGTTCAAGAACTCAAGAACACTAAATACACACAAAGCAGGACTAGGGTTTTACGCATCGCTTGTGGCCCGAACCTAGCTAAAAATCCCACTGAGTTGATCTTCTGGACCCGCTCTTTGCGCAGCCCCGTGCCCCGCTACCGTAGAAGGGATTCCGTGGAGGGATCCCATAGGTGTCATTCCAGAACCCCGACATCTTTGGCGTGCCTGGTAGGGGCGCTGAGGCTGTGAAAATCCGGTTTTGAAGCCAACTCATCGATTCCTTTGTCGCGATGGCTCGAGAGAAGAAGGCGACATCGATCAGCCACGCTCTGGTGCTGTCGGCTAGGCGAGGCAGTGCTATCCGCAGCCGCAACAACCATCCGCGTGGCGACAAAAAGCTAAGTCATGCAAAACCTTGAGCAATTCCTTTCTTTTTTACATAGGGTTATCTGCCTCGAAAGATCTTGTTCCTTGTATGGAAAAACCTGCACGCAAGGGAACCCTTCTGCTATTGGCAACGCCCTTGTTCTGTTTCGAGTCCGCTCAACAGATCAGGCAGCTGCGCCGAGAACGGCAAGGTGATTTGCCCGGTAGCAAGCGCCCCCCGGCAGGCTACTAAGGATCCGTTCCTCAAAGCACCACAGCATGGGTTTACGTGCCGGCAAACCTGTCCAACTAGGCGTAGGGTGTGTTCATACAAGGAAAGATCAAACAGGAAGATAGCATGCTTCATTTCAAAGTACCGCAGAGTTATATTACATCAGTGATTGCCGCGGTTCTAACTTAAGATAAATTGTCTTGGGCATGAACTCGCAGCGGCAAAGAAAACCGAGGTGGCTAGTCCCGGCGCTGGCCCTCCACCCTCTTGACTCTGCCGACGCAGCTGATGATGGGCTCGATATGCTCTTCGAGCGCCGCGAGGTCCGTGCCCTCCGGCAAGCTCTCAAACGCGTCGGCGAAGTCGACGTTGGGGTTCCAAAACGCCACCTTGGTCAGGGCACCCCGACAAAGCCTCCGGGACTCATTGGCCAGATAGGTCGCTCGATTGGAGCAGAGCTACTCCAGGGCGTCGAGGATGCGCTCGAAGAACAAGGTCAACATGACATTGGGGCTTGTGTTCGCCTCCTGGGAGAACCTGACGTCCGGCATGCCCATGACGGCTAGCTGCGCGGTGAGCTTCCCTGCAACATCGATGAGACGGCTGATCCAGAGATTCACGTCGTCCTCATAGTCCTTATGGGCGGCGGCGTCATCACTCCGCAGCTGCTTTTCGGTCTCGAGGACCTTGTTCAGGGTCTCCTCCCGAGTTGTGGCCTCTTAAAGCTTCCCCTCCAAAGCGCCCAGCTGCAGCTTCAGATCGTCAATGGAGCTGTTGGCCTCGGAGAGCAGTTGGATCTGGTCGGAGACGGTGACCTGCGAATCCTCTAGAGAGCGGTTGACCATGTCCCTCTCCTCCGTCACCCCTAAGACCTTCTTCTTCAGCTCCTCCCGCTCTAGCTCCAGGGCCAGAGCATCGAGTGCCTCCTTGTGCCTCTGCTCCAGCTCCTGGGTCCATTGCGCGCTGATCTTCTCGATCTCCTCGTCCTTGCCGCGGAGCGTGGCGGCAAGCGCCTGCTCGCGGGCGACAAGGTCTTCCTCCTGGGTGTCCAGCAAAGCTTGCTGCTGCACCCGGGCGGCTTCATCCTTGGCGGCCTATTCTTTCGCCACCTCTTGGGCCTTCTCGATCTCGGCCTGCTTCAGGATGAGCTCCCGCTTGCGGTCCTCCAGCCTACCCTGGGCATCCCTCAGTTCTTCCCGGGCCTCGCCACCAGACCAGCATCTGAGTGACGTGCTCCTAAAAATCTGCCTCCGCCTTGTCCACCGCCGCCATCCTGGATTTCACCTTGTCTTGGCGGGCACGGAGGAGCGCCTGGAGCTTCTGGAAGTTGGTGCTCATGGCTCGGAGAAGCTGCTCCTCTTCGGAACCTCCGTTGCCGGCGCTCGGTTTGTCAACAACCTAGAGCCCGGCGGTGGCGAGCGCCTCATCATCAAACACCTCCCCTTCGGCTCGCGCCCTGGCGCTCGCCGTCCCTAGGAGGCGGACGAACAAGTCGTCACCCACCTTCGAGTATTTTCCCAAGGCGGGGGCTGCATGGGAGGAAGGTTGGTCGTCGTCCATCCCCTCCCCAGCAGGTTCCTTGGCGGCCTCCTCGGCAGTGGCCTTGCCGGCCTCCCCGGCAGGCTCCTTGGCGGCCTCCTCGGTGGCACCCTTGCCGGCCTCCTCGGTAGTGTCCTTGCCGGCCTCCCCGACGGGTCCCTTGTGAAGGAAATATGCCCTAGATGCAATAATAAAGTTATTATTTATTTCCTTATATCATGATAAATGTTTATTATTCATGCTAGAACTGTATTAACCGGAAACTTAGTACATGTGTGAATACATAGACAAACAGAGTGTCACTAGTATGCCTCTACTTGACTAGCTCGTTAATCAAAGATGGTTAAGTTTCCTAGCCATGGACAATAGTTGTCATTTGATGAACGAGGTCACATCATTAGATAATGATGTGATTGACTTGACCCATCCGTTAGCTTAGCACGATAATCGTTTAGTTTACTGCTATTGCTTTCTCCATAACTTATACATGTTCCTATGACTATGAGATTATGCAACTCCCGAATACCGGAGGAACACTTAGTGTGCTATCAAACGTCACAACGTAACTGGGTGTCTATAAAGATTCTCTACAGGTGTCTCCTATGGTGTTTGTTGAGTCGGCATAGATCGCGATTAGGATTTGTCACTCCGTGTATCGGAGGGGTATCTCTAGGCCCTCTCGGTAATGCACATCACTATAAGCCTTGCAAGAAATGTGACTAATGAGTTAGTTACGAGATGTAGCATTACAAAACGAGTAAAGAGACTTGCCGGTAACGACATTGAACTAGGTATGATGATACCGACGATCGAATATCGGGCAAGTAACATACCGATGACAAAGGGAACAACGTATGTTGTTATGCGGTTTGACCGGTAAAGATCTTCGTAGAATATGTAGGAACCAATATGAGCATCCAGGTTCCGCTATTGGTTATTGACCAGAGATGGGTCTCGGTCATGTCTACATAGTTCTCGAACCCGTTGGGTCCGCATGCTTAACATTCGGTGATGATCGTTATTATGAGTTTATGTGTTTTGATGTACCAAAGGTTGTTCAGAGACCCAGATGTGATCGCGGGCATGACGAGGAGTCTCTAAATGGTCAATACGTAAAGATCGATATAATGGATGACTATGTTTGGACATCGGAATGGTTACGGGTGAGTTCGGGCATTTACCCCAGTACCGGGAGGTTACCGGAACCCCCGGGGAGGTATATGGGCCTTATTGGACCATAGTGGGAGAGAGGAGAAGGAATCCTAGGAGGGGGCGCGCCCCCCAAGCCCAATCCGAATTGGGTGGGGGGCGGCCCCCTTTCCTTCCTCCTTCCTCCCTCTTCCTTCCTCTCCTAGTCCAACTAGGGAAGGGGGGTGATCCTACTCCCGGTGGGAGTAGGACTCCTCCAGGGCGCACCATAGAGGGCCGGCCCTCCCCCTCCTCCACTTCTTTATATACGGGGGAGGGGGGCACTCCATAGACACACAAGTTGACAATTGTCTTAGCCGTGTGCGGTGCCCCCCTCCACCATAATCCACCTTGGTCATATCGTTGCAGTGCTTAGGCGAAGCCCTGTTCCGATAGCTTCATCATCATCGTCATCACGCCGCCGTGCTGATGAAATTTTCCCTCGATACTCAGCTGGATCTAGAGTTCACGGGATGTCACCGAGCTAAACGTGTGCAGATCGCGGAGGTGCCGTACCTTCGGTGCTAGGATCGGTCTGATCGTGAAGACGTTCGACTACATCAACCGCGTTGTCATAACGCTTCCACTTATGGTCTACGAGGGTACGTGGACAACACTCTTCCCCTCTCATTGCTATGCATCACCATGATAGATCTTGCATGTGCGTAGGAATTTTTTTGAAATTACTGCGTTACCCAACAGTGGCATCAGAGCCAGGTCTACGCATAGATGTTATATGCATGAGTAGAACACAAAGGAGTTGTGGGCGTGGGTATATACATATTGCTTGTCGTCACTAGTTGATTCTTGATTCAGCGGCATTGTTGGATGAAGCGGCTCATACCGACATTACGTGTACGCTTACGCAAGACTGGTTCTACCGACATGCTCCGCACATAGGTGGCTAGTGGGTGTCAGTTTCTCCAACTTTAGTTGAATCGGATTCAATGAACAGGGTTCTTTCTAAAGATCAAAACGCAATCACTATACCACGTTGTGGTTTTGATGCGTAGGTAAGAACGGTTCTTGCTAGAAGCCCGTAGCAGCCACGTAAAACTTGCAACAACAAAGTAGAGGATGTCTAACTTGTTTTTGTAGGACATGTTGTGATGTGATATGGTCAAGACATGATGAGATATAAATTGTTGTATGATATGATCATGTTTTGTTAAAGTTATCGGCAACTAGCAGGAGCCTTATGGTTGTCTTTTTATTGCATAAGATGCAAGCGCCATACAATTGCTTTGCTTTATCGCTATGCGATAGCAATAGTTGCAAAAGTAATAGTTGGCGAGACGACCATGTGACGACACGTTGATAGAGATCAAGATGATGGAGATCATGACGGTACTTTGGAGATGGAGATCAAAGTCACAAAATGATAATGGCCATATCATGTTACATATTTTGATGACATGTGATGTTTATCATTTATGCATCTTATTTTGCTTAGTACGACTGTAGCATTATAAGATGATCTCTCACTAAATTTCAAGGTATAAGTGTTCTCCCTGAGTATGCACCATTGCGACAGTTCGTCGTGCTGAGGCACCACGTGAAGATCGGGTGTGATGAGCTCTACGTTCACATACAACGGGTGCAAGCCAGTTTTGCACACGCTGAATACTCGAGTTAAACTTGATGAGCCTAGCATATGCAGATATGGCCTCGGAACTAAGGTCGAGCATGAATCATATAGTAGATATGATCAACATAATGATGTTCACCATTGAAAACTACTCCATCTCACGTGATGATCGAACATGGTTTAGTTGATATGGATCACGTGATCACTTAGATGATTAGAGGGACGTCTATCTAAGTGCGAGTTCTTAAGTAATATGATTAATTGAACTTAAATTTATCATGAACTTAGTCCTGATAGTATTTGCATATCTATGTTGTAGATCAATTGCTCGCATATAGCTTCCCCATTTTATTTATGATATGTTCCTAGAGAAAACTATGTTGAAAGATGATAGTAGCAATGATGCGGATTGGATCTGTGATATGAGGATTATCCTCACTGCTGCACAGAAGAATTATGTCCTTGATGCACCGCTAGGTGACAGACCTATTGCAGGAGCAGATGCACACGTTATGAACGTTTGGCAAAGCTCGGTATGATGACTACTTGATAGTTTAGTGCACCATGCTTTATGACTTAGAACCGGGACTTCAAAAACGTTTTGAAACGCCATGGAGCATATAAGATGTTCCAAGAGCTGAAATTTGTATTTCAGACTCATGCCCGAGTCGAGAGGTATGAGACCTCTGACAAGTATTTTGCCTACAAGATGGAGGAGAATTGCTCAGCTAGTGAGCATGTGCTCAGAATGTCTGAGTACTACAATCACTTGAATCAAGTGGGAGTTAATCTTCCAGATAAGACAGTGATTGACAAAGTTCTCTAGTCACTATCACCAAGTTACTAGAACTTCGTGATGAACTATAATATGCAAGGGATAACAGAAATGATTCCCAAGCTCTTTGCGATGCTCAAATTGGCGAATGTAGAAATCAAGAAAAAAGCATCAAGTGTTGATGGTTGACAAGACCACTAGTTTCAAGTAAAAGGGCAAGGGAAAGAAAGGGAACTTCAAGAAGAATGGCAAGCAAGTTGCCACTCCCGTGAAGAAGCCCAAAGCTAGACCTAAGCCTGAAATTGAGTGCTTCTACTGCAAAGGGAATGGTCACTGGAAGCGGAACTACCCCAAATACTTGGCGGATAAGAAGGATGGCAAAGTGAACAAAAGTTTATTTGATATACATGTTATTGATGTGTACTTTACTAGTGTTCATAGTAACCCCAGGGTATTTGATACCGGTTCAGTTGCTAAGATTAGTAACTCGAAACAGGAGTTGCAAAATGAATAGAGACTAGTTAAGGGCAAGGTGACGATGTGTGCTGGAAATGATTCCAAGGTTGATAAGATCACCATCGCACACTCCTTTTACCCTCGGGATTAGTGTTGAACCTAAAATAAATGTTATTTGGTGTTTGCGTTGAGCATGAATATGATCGGATCATGTTTATTGCAATACAGTTATTCATTTAAGTCAAGAATAATTGTTGTTCTGTTTAGATGAATAAAAACCTTCTATGGTCATACACTTAATATAAATGGTTTATTGAATCTTTATCGTAGTGATACACATATTCATAATATTGATGCCAAAAGATGCAAAGTTGATAATGATAGTGCAACATACTTGTGGCACTGCCGTTTAGGTCATATTGGTGTAAAGCGCATGAAGAAACTCCATGCGGATGGACTTTTGGAATCACTTGATTATGAATTATTTGATGCTTGTGAACAATGCCTCCTGAGCAAGATGACTAAGACTCCGTTCTCTGGAACAATGGAGCGAGCCATTGACTTATTGGAAATAATACATACCGATGTATGCTGTCCGATGAGTGTTGAGGCTCGCGGCGGGTATCGTTATTTTCTAACATTCACAGATGATTTGAGAAGATATGAGTATGGTTTGGCAAGAAACCAAAGCTGTCGTTTCTTAAAGTTTAGGGTTGCGATGCTTATGTGAAAAAGTTTTAAACTGATAAGGTCGAACCCAAATTGGAGAAGTGCGTCTTCATAGGATACCCAAAAGAAACTGTTGGGTACACCTTCTATCACAAATCCGAAGGCAAGATATTCGTTGCTAAGAATGGATCCTTTCTAGAGAAGGAGTTTCTTTTGAAAGAAGTGAGTGGGAGGAAAGTAGAACTTGATCAGGTAATTGTACCTTCTCCCGAATTGGAAAGTAGTTCATCACAGAAATCAGTTCCAGTGATTCCTACACCAATTAGTGAGGAAGCTAATGATGATGATCATGAAAGTTCAGATCAAGTTACTACCGAACCTCGTAGGTCAACCAGAGTATGATCCGCACCAGAGTAGTACGGTAATCCTGTTCTGGAGATCATGTTACTTGACCATGACGAACCTACGAACTATGAGGAAGCGATGATGAGCCCATATTCCGCAAAATGGCTTGAGGCCATGAAATCTGAGATGGGATCCATGTATAAAGAACAAAGTATGGACTTTGATTGACTTACCCGATGATCGGCGAGCCATTGAGAATAAATGGATCTTCAAGAGAAAGACGGACGATGATAGTAGTGTTACTATCTACAAAGCTCGAATTGTCGCAAAAGGTTTTCGACAAGTTCAAGGTGTTGAGTATGATGAGATTTTCTCACTCGTATCGATGCTTAAAAGTCTGTCCGAATCATGTTAGCAGTTGCCGCATTTTATGAAATTTGGCAAATGGATGTCAAAACTACATTCCTTAACAGATATCTTTAAGAAGAGTTGTATATGATGCAACCAGAAGGTTTTGTCGATCCAAAAGGTGCTAACAAAGTGTGCAAGCTCCAGCGATCCATTTATGGACTGGTGCAAGCCTCTCAGAGTTGGAATATATGTTTTGATAGTGTGATCAAAGCATATGGTTTTATACAAACTTGTGGTGAAGCCTGTATTTACAAGAAAGTGAGTGGGAGCACTACACCCTTTCTGATAAGTATATGTGAATGACATATTGTTGATCAGAAATGATGTAGAGTTTTCTGGAAAGCATAAAGGAGTGTTTGAAAAGAGTTTTTCAAAGAAATACCTCGCTGAAGCTACTTGCATATTGAGCATCAAGATCTATAGAGATAGATCAAGACGCTTGATATATTTTTCAATGAGTACATACCTTCACAAGATTTTGAAGTAATTCAAAATGGAACAATCAAAGAAGGAGTTCTTGCCTATGTTGCAAGGTGTGAAGTTGAGTAGAGACTCAAAACCCAACCATGGCAGAAAATAGAAAGAGAATGAAATGTCACTCCCTGTCATAGGTTCTATAAAGTATGCTATGCTATGTACTAGACCTATTGTGTACCTCACCAAGAGTTTGGCAAGAGGGTACAATAGTGATCCAGGAGTGGATCACTGGACAACGGTCAAAATTATCCTTAGAGGACTAAGGAAATGTTTCTCGGTTATGGAGGTGATAAAAGAGTTTGTCATAAAGAGTTACGTCGATGCAAGCTTTTTACACCAATCTAGATGACTCTAAGTCTCGATCTAGATACATATTGAAAGTGGGAGCAATTAGCTAGAGTAGCTCTGTGCAGAGTATTGTAGACATAGAAATTTGCAAAATACATACGGATCTGAATGTTGCAGACCTGTAGACTAAACTTCTCTCGCAAGCAAAACATGATCACTCTTTGGGTGTTAATCACATAGCGATGTGAACTAGATTATTGAATCTAGTAAACCCTTTGGGTATTAGTCACATGAAGATGTGAACTAATCACATAAAGATGTGAACTATTGGTGTTGAATCACATGACGATGTGAACTAGATTATTGACTCTAGTGCAAGTGGGAGACCGAAGGAAATATGCCCTAGAGGCAATAATAAAGTTATTATTTATTTCCTTATATCATGATAAAATTTTATTATTCATGCTAGAACTGTATTAACCAGAAACTTAGTACATGTGTGAATATATAGACAAACAGAGTGTCACTAGTATGCCTCTACTTGATAGCTCGTTAATGAAAGATGGTTAAGTTTCCTAGCCATGGACAATAGTTGTCATTTGATGAACGGGATCACATCATTAGAGAATGATGTGATTGACTTGACCCATCCGTTAGCTTAGCATGATGATCGTTTAGTTTACTGCTATTGCTTTCTCCATAACTTCTACATGTTCCTATGACTGTGAGATTATGCAACTCCCAAATACCGGAGGAACACTTGGTGTTCTATTGATATGTCTCCAACGTATCTATAATTTTTGATTGTTCCATGCTATTATATTATCTGTTTTGGATGTTTATGGGCTTTATTATGCACTTTTATATTCTTTTTGGGACTAACCTATTAACCCAGAGCCCAGTGCCAGTTTTTGTTTTTTCCTTGTTTTAGAGTATCGCAGAAAAGGAAAATCAAACGGAGTCCAATTGACCTGAAACTTCACGGAACTTATTTTTGGACCTGAAGAAGCCCACGGAGTATCGGAGTTGGACCAGGAGAGTACCAGGCTGCCCACGAGGGTGGGGGCGCGCCCACCCCCTGGGCGTGCCCCCTGCCTCGTGGACAGCCCGGAGGTCCACTGACGTACTTCTTCCTCCCATATATACCCATATATCCTAAAAACTCCGGGGAGCAGAATAGATCGGGAGTTCCACCGCCAGAAGCCTCCGTAGCCACCAAAAACCAATTTAGACCCGTTCCGGCACCCTGCCGGAGGGGGAATCCCCCTCCGGTGGCCATCTTCATCATCCCGGCGCTCTCCATGACGAGGAGGGAGTAGTTCACCCTCGGGGCTGAGGGTATGTACCAGTAGCTATGTGTTTGATCTCTCTCTCTCTCTCTCGTGTTCTTGAGGTGGTACGATCTTGATGTATCGCGAGCTTTGCTATTATAGTTGGATCTTATGATGTTTCTCCCCCTCTACTCTCTTGTAATGGATTGAGTTTTCCCTTTGAAGTTATCTTATCGGATTGAGTCTTTAAGGATTTGAGAACACTTGATGTATGTCTTGCGTGGGATACCTGTGGTGAAAATGGGGTATTCTATGATCCACTTGATGTATGTTTTGGTGATCAACTTTCGGGTTCCGTGACCTTGGGAATCTATGCATAGGGGTTGGCACACGTTTTCGTCTTGACTCTCCGGTAGAAACTTTGGGGCACTCTTTGAGGTTCTATGTGTTGGTTGAATAGATGAATCTGAGATTGTGTGATGCATATCGTATAATCATACCCACGGATACTTGAGGTGACATTGGAGTATCTAGGTGACATTAGGGTTTTGGTTGATTTGTGTCTTAAGGTGTTATTCTAGTACGAACTCTAGGGTTGTTTGTGACACTTATAGGAATAGCCCACGGATTGATCGGAAATGTAACATCCCAAAATTCTAAATTTTGGAATGTTATATTAAATAAATAATTCTGATTTGTTTGTTTGATTGTTGAGTGATTGATTGTGTGAAATTGAGTGGAATTTGAAACTTTTTGAAAGTTTAATGAGAGGGAATGAAATGACTTTCCCAGGCTTTCTTTTTGACTTTTGATCTCTAGGGATTCAAATTCATTTTATCATCATAACACTAGTGTGAAGATGACATGACTTCTCCCATTTGAAATGAAAAGGGTTTTTGAAAAAAAGAATATTTGAATTCCATCTGAAAGTATTTCAAATTCATAAACTTTATGCAACTCAATGATTTTCATGATGGAAGGTAAAATGACTTCTTCAAAGTATATGAAATATGAGTTGGAAGTATGAAGAAAGGTTTGAAGATGGTTTGAATTTTTTTAAATTCAAAACCATTTGGAGTTATTTGGTTTATTTCGAATTATTTTTCTCCAAAATTAAACTATATGGAAAATAGGGTAAAATGATTCCCTACATTATAAAAATGGAGAAAATTTAGTTTGAAATAATTTTGGTATCTTAATGTAATTTTATTTGAATTTTAATTGCATCAGTAGCACTTTTTGATTTATGAGAATTTATGTGAATTTTATTTCACCATGTAAAAATGTTCATGTTGTAGGATTTATTCTTCCGGTCATTTTGATATATAATATGTCTATGTAAAAGTATTATTGTTTTTCCTTTATTTAGTTTTCTTGTCTGTGCCTTAAAAAAAATTAGCCGAAGCCAACGGACCAAGGGCCCAACTAACTTTTTCTCTCTCGCTCTCCCTCGGCCCATCTATGCGCCAGGCTGGCCCAGCAGCCACGCGCACGCCCGGAGCCCCTTCGCCTCGGTCGCCCGCTCCCTCCTCGCTCGCCCCGTGCCGCTGACCGCTGGGGCCCACTGCCCGATCGCCCCGCCCGCATCTTCCTCTTCTTCCTCCCCATGCCAGAACCACCGCCGCCGCCGCCGTATCCCGGAGATCGCGGGATCCTCCCCTGATTCGCCCCCTCCACCAAGGAAAACCCTCCCCTATATATATATACCCCTCCCCTCACCCCGTTCTGCCCCTTCCTGACCCCCGAACCCCTCTCCATCGCCTGCAATCCCTCGTCGGAGCCCGAGCTCCGCCGCCACGCCATTGCTGCCGCAGCACTCGACCCCGACCACCTTGCCGCCACCTAAGATCACCACCGCAACCCCATCGCTTGTCCGCATCTCCCCGTGCCTTCGCCCGAGCCCGAAACCCACTGGAGCATCGTCATCCGCCGACGCCCGAACGCCATCGCCACCTCAACCTCACCGCCGTCCTCCTCTGACGTCCCCAAGCTCACCGCCGACCACCATCGGCATCGCCGTTGTCTTCCGCATCGCCTGGGCGTCTTCACCGTCGTCGAGGACCACCGGAGGCCTCACCTGCATCGTCCCCGAGCCGCCACCGCCGCCGACGACCTCACCGGAGCTCGCCCCACCGCGGTGAGCCATTCCCCTCCGTCCGATCTGTTATTGACGTGCTAGATTAGACCTAACGAACGGTTAGGTTTTTCTGTTTATAGATCGGTTTAGTTCTGGTTCGTTTCAGTTTTATTCGGTTCAGGTCGAGTCGGTTTAGCCGATCGGTCTTTCTGTTTTAGCCCGTACATGTTTCTACTATTTTCCGCCCGAGCGCTGTTTAGTTTCAGCTCGCACACCCCGTAGCGCCCGTTAGTTTTTTTTCGTTTCTGTTTTAAAAACAGAATAGTTCTTATTTTATATTGCTTATAACTTTTATGTTTTAGATCCAAATTGATTGATTCTTTTTGCATTAGATTCAAAATTTGTTGAAGTTTCTGTTTGAACCATTGGATTTCAAATTTGAGTAGTTTAAAATTGAATTTTGATGAAATTTATCCAAATCGCTATTTTCGCCGTATCTTGAGTTTTATGAAATATTTTTTGATTGATTCTTTTTGCTACTGTTTTGTTACTGTTTTGTCTATCCAGTAACTTATAGTTATTCATTTTTTTAGTTTAATTTAATTAGGTTTATTGTGAAAACAGTACTGTTTTGCTTATGTAGTTGTTTTAGTCATATAATTAGTGTTCTTAATTATTTTTAGTTAATTCCTTTTGTAAATTTTTACATGTTGTCATATGTTTATGTTAGACTGCAGTAGATAAATATTTGTAGTTATTTACTAGTGTTTAGCTACTATTTTAGTATTTGTTTGTTTAGTTCATAGTGATAGTTGATAAAAGTAGTTCCATTAGTTTCAAAAGTAACTCTTTTTGCCACTTGATTATATGTTGTCATTGATTCTGTTATTTAGGAGTAAATTAGTTTGATAATTATTTTAGTATTGTTTACTTTTGTCTTTGGCTAGTTGTTATAGTTGTTCTGGTGTTAACTAGCCAGTTACAATAGTTTTCATACTAGTTCCTTTTGCTAGTAAATGCTTTAGTAAATTTTTTGTTGTTGTTTTATTAGAATTTTATTTTCTTTACTGTAGAAAAGTTATTAGAGTAATTTAGTGATGTTATGTAAGATTTGTGTGAATTTGGTCTCCACTAGTTTTCCTTGAAGTTTTCTTTCGAAGTTTTCCTTTGGTTTTTATTTGGTTTTCTTCTTGTTTTTTTATTGTTATTTTGAGTGCTAGTATTGTTTGCTAGGACGATTGCGTATATGATTACCATGTTTGACTATATAGATTTACATCGGAGTGATGAATAGTTTTATCAAGTTTCCGAGAGCGTTTATATCTTCATCAACATACCAGGCAAGTTCACTTTGACCATGTTTTTAATACCTATATTTTTATTGCATTAAGTGTCATCCTTGCAACAACTTCTCCAGTAGTGATATTGATTCTTGTAGTTGAGTAGAATGCATGAAGTAGGAACCCACCTCCCTGTTACCAAGCCCGGGACGTATATAGTTTTAATGCTACGCTGTAGTAGACGGGGTTTGGTATGAGTGCTCGGGAGTGGTGTGAGAATGAAGGACTTTACGTCAAAGACGACAACTTCATGATGGCATCTGCAAGGACTGCATCTTCAGGACTCCTCAAGATTTCGAGACTCGAGACAAGAATTCAATACACACTACTGGGTGAAGGACGGTTGACGGGCACCCTGGAGAAACCAGTGGTTGGCCGGGATGCATGGAGAAGCGCCATGACATCTTGCGGAAAGCTTCACCCAGACTCAAAGAGACGGAAGGATACTTCATCCCCGGAAGGTTACCTGTGCAACTGCAAGTCACTATGGGCTCTGGCTTGGTTGACCTTAGTGGTGACTCTGGCTGGGACGGTGCTAGCAGATGTAGAACTACGGTAGGATTGGATGAGCACTGGACAGTGGTCAGAGGAACTCTTCGGAAGACCATGTTTCGGTCATCTTGTTCTCAAACACCCTAAAGTGTGAGAATTAAAAGAGAGGGATCGAATCTTGCGGGTAAAGTGTACAAACCTCTGCAGAGGGTTAAAACCTAATTGATTAGTCGTGTCCCCGGTTACGGACAATTTGAGCCTCTGGACTTGGATCTATCTCGGAACTCTCAACACCGGATTGATAACTTAATTGTGGGCAACTTATGATGATTTGGGCTATGAGACATCGGTTGGCGGAACCATGTCATGATAGAAAACTCCATAGTACAGACTCCTGATATTCCTTTGTTGTAGGGAAAATAAAACCAGCTTTTACGCAAAACATCAGACACAAAGCCACAAAGCCATATTGCATATAGAATGGTTTTAGCATCTGTTTTCCTCATATTGTGATCTTGCCGGTACATTCAATGTACTGACCTACATGGCTGCAACGTCTCATGTTACAGATATGTTCCTTCCGACGAGTAAGAGTACGGTACAGGGTTACGGTCTACACTCAACCTGCCGGTGGCGTTGATGGGACTCCACACCTGATTGTTTGTTTCCGCTGAGACTTATGAGGTATATATCCGTTTTACGTTATTTATACATGTGATTGCACTTTTATATATACATTGATGTACTGTGTGCCAGCATACCAATCCAGGGATGGCACAGATACACAGAGGCTTGACCGTCTGAGGTCGGGTCGCTACAGATATGGTATCAGAGCACATGTTGACTGTAGGACATGACCCTAGAAATCGGAAAAGCCCCTAGGACAGGAAATCTCTAAAACTCTATTTTCAAAAGAATCCATTACTTCTCATCTTTTGTGATTTTATCATATATCCTCTCTTACCTCAAATTGTTAGAATATACCCCTTTCCCTTTTGACCACACGGAGGATCAACTAAAGCCGCTCCAAGAAGGACAAGATATCGGACAACCGATGACCATTTCAGAGTAAAGAGGATTTCACCATGCATTAGAAGAGTTGAAGCTTCAACGGTTGAAGACTCTGAGGACTTGAAGAATCTGAAGAATTATTTGACCTTTAGAAGACCAAACCCATGTTATATACTTACGTTAGATGCAACGATTTGTGAGCTGTCATTTGTTTGATGTTTTTCCGACAGCCACAAATAAAACCCATTTTCAAAACTATTGTTTGTATTGTGTGTATCCCTCCCCACCCCTCTCTTATCTCACCCTAAAATCCTTGGACCCAGTAGATGATGAATGAAGTTGGACTGGTATTCTCTGGACCGAAAACCCAGCCGGAAGCAGAGCTATGGATTCAGAACATGGAAAATCACTTCGGGAGCAATTTGATTTCAAGGAAGAATGAAGTATCGTACGCTCTCCAGTACTTTGAAGGAAGTGCTGCGACATGGTGGCAGATGCATCAAGCTATACAGGGATGGAATGGAGCAAGGACTTGGGAAG